>NC_058411.1:40092021-40140748 GCF_002201575.2 Neomonachus schauinslandi | reverse complement strand
GAAAGAAAGAAAGAAAGAAAGAAAGAAAGAAAGAAAGAAAGAAAGAATCCCAGCAAGAATGTAGGGAAAGGGAAATGGCCATTGAGTAGGCAACAAACATTGCTGCACAAATTCTTTTGGGTGATACAGTAAATAGTAGAACTTGGCCTGGTCCTTCAGGTGACACAGCTGTGTATTCCAAGAACTGTAACATTGTAAATTGGGAGCCCCCACCAGATTTGGCATAAATCACCCTGGATGAACATAGCAATGTATCGGGGTGAGGGTTGGGACCAACCTCCTGGATGAGATGAAGCATTCCTGATGCTCTGGGTATCACAGGTGAGAAGGTCCAGGTGGGATTCAGGTAGCTTCATAGGAACATTTAAAATAAATGTGACTACACATCATGCTGGTAAAACGGAATATGGTGATTACCTTTTTATAAAGTAGAGGGATAGAATTATCTAAAAGGATTTATTAAGATAATGTGGTAAGATAAAATATTTTTAAAAATAAGATAATATAAAGAATAAATATAATAAGTAAATATTGTAATAAAAACTTGAAGAAGGAGGAAGAAAATAAACAGGGTAAAGCAATGCCAGCAGGTACATGGGTAAAGACTAAAAAGAAATAACAGAAGAACAAAAAGATCAAATATAGTATATAACAAATTCAATTAAGTGCACATACTTAAAACAAGATTAAAAAAAAAAATAGAAGAAATGTCTCCAGAAAGCCTGGGGTTCTTCTGATTTAGTTTATAGCTCTTTAGGCTGTGGAAGTTATAGAAGACCGGGAAATGTCTTAAATTTCTTACAAAATTCTGAAACATAAGAAAAGGTGTTGCTGGGCGCCTGGGTGGCTCAGTCGGTTAAGCGACTGCCTTCGGCTCAGGTCATGATCCTGGAGTCCCGGGATCGAGTCCCACATCGGGCTCCCTGCTCGGCAGGGGGTCTGCTTCTCCCTCTGACCCTCCCCCCTCTCATGCTCTATCTCATTCTCTCTCTCAAATAAATAAATAAAATCTTTAAAAAAAAAAAAAAGAAAAGGTGTTGCTATAGGCTCATGCTGAAGGTATCTCCAGACTTTTTTTTTTTTTTTAACCTTCTGTTAAAGAAATAGCTAACTAACTTTGGCCCAGCTCCAACTGCTCTTTCCTGGCCCCAGTGGAAATGCAAAGCTTCTGCTTTATCACTGCTCTGGCAGACTGGCAAGTCCACATTTTGTTCTTGAATAAAAAGGCAGCATTATTCAAGAGAAAATGCATAATTGACAGAATCATGTGCAAATCACACCCGTGCCTCGTGAATCCTAACTGGGTAGTCCACAAGGGGCAGCTACCCGATTTGCGAGTGCAGCATCTAAAAGTAAATCAAGAGTAACAGTACTCGCCAAGTTCCCAAATGATTGGGACTGTCTGCACCCTGCATGCCTTCTAGGATCCAGCAGCACCATGATATTCTTTTGGCTTCGAAACTCTACTTTGTTTTTACTTTTTATTTGTTCAGTCTCCCCTTCTCAGCCACTTGCAAAACTGCCATTTCAACCCAATAGAAGCCAATGGTCCTGCTGAGTGCAACCAACCCTCTGTTTGAGTCCTGAGCTAGAAAACGATGAATTATAGTTATTCTCAATATTGGATGTTTTCTAAACTCTTAGCCTTGAAATGTATTGAGACTTCTAATCCTCTAAATAAATATTAAGTAAAAGTGGTATTTTTGTTACATAATATATGTTAATTTTTAAAGTTAGAAAATACAGATAAGTATGAAGAAAAATAAAAAACCATTTAAATGTTATTACCTTAAGATAAATTCTGTTAACATATTGTGATAGGTCCTTTGGTTTTGTGTTTTTGTGTGCGGGTGCACATTTTTATTCATTCTTTCAACATTCAACAGGTATTTATTGTGTGCAGGCCATGCTCTAGGAACTAGGTATAGAGAATATAGTGCTGAAAATAAAGTCCTTCCTTTCATGGAGCTTATGTTCTAGTATCTTTTATAAAAAGTGAATTCTTTCACAGCTACAATTTTACAACTTGCTTTTTATCAATTTAAGATATTTTTGCAGGGCACCTGGGTGGCTCAGTCAGTTAGGCGTCTAACTCCTGATTTTGGCTCAGGTCATGATCTCAGGGTCATGAGATCAAGCCCTGCATTGGGCTCCACTCTCTGCCACTCCCCCCGCCCCACTGCCTCCCCCTCTCCACTTGCTCTCTCTTAGTCTCTCTCTTAAAATAAATAAAATCTAAAATATAAATAAATAAAATATACTTTGCACATCATTTCATGCTAAATAGAGATCTATGCAGTAATTTTATTTTTTTATTATTCTTTTTTTAGAGAAGTGGGGAGGGGCAGAGGGAGAAGGAGAGAGAAAATCTTAAGCAGGCTCCATTGTCCAGTGCAGAGCCGGACATGGGGCTCAATCTCACAACCCTGAGGTCATGACCTGAGCTGAAGTCAAGAGTCAGACACTTAACCAACTGAGCCACCCAGGCACCCTGAAGTAATTTTAAATGTCTGTTTAACAGTTTAGCATTTGATGAAGATTAGTTGACCATGGAGTTGAGGGTGCATTTCTGGGCTCTCTATTCTGTTCCATTGATCTATGTGTCTGTTTTGTGCCAGGACCATACTGTCTTGATGATGACAGCTTTGTAATAGAGCTGGAAGTCTGGAATTGTGATGCCGCCAGCTTTGCTTTTCTTTTCCAACATTCCTCTGGCTATTCGCGGTCTTTTCTGGTTCCATACAAATTTTAGGATTATTTGTTCCATTTCTTTGAAAAAAGTCGATGGTATTTTGATAGGGATTGCATTAAATGTGTAAATTGCTCTAGGTAGTATTGACATCTTCACAATATTTGTTCTTCCAATCCATAAGCATGGAACGTTTTTCCATTTCTTTGTGTCTTCCTCAATTTCTTTCATGAGTATTCTATAGTTTTCTGAGTACAGTTTCTTTGCCTCTTTGGTTAGATTTATTCCTAGGTATCTTATGGTTTTGGGTGCAACTGTAAATGGGATCGACTCCTTAATTTCTCTTTCTTCTGTCTTGTTGTTGGTGTATAGAAATGCCACTGATTTCTGTGCATTGATTTTATATCCTGCCTGGAGGGGGAGACAAACCATGAGAGACTATGGATTCTGAGAAGCAAACTGAGGGTTCTAGAGGGGAGGGGGGAGGAGGATGGGTTAGCCTGGTGATGGGTATTAAAGAGGGCACGTATTGAATGGAGCACTGGGTGTTATACGCAAACAATGAATCATGGAACACTACGTCAAAAACTAATGATGTAATGTATAGTGATTAACATAATAAAATAAAATTAAAAACAACAACAACAACAACAAAACAGTTTCGCATTTGAATGCTCCATAAATTTGTTATCCAATTCCATAATTACAAACAGATAGTTTCCACTGTGTTTTGCTATTGCTGTAAGGACAACTCTTCGGAGGAATTTTGTACATTGGCACACAAATAAACAGGCACACTTATTCAATTCAACATCTATAAAATAAATTTCTTACTCCAGTGGTTTGAGTTCTAGATTATAGGCCTCTTTCCAAATCAATATGTAGATCCATTTTATCATTATCTTTATATTTCCTTCTATGGGTAGTCCATTTTCTAAAAGCAGTTCCCTATTCATTATTATTACAAAACGTGAAGAAATAAATATTCTCATGCATGCACTTAAGCACATTTATATGAATACTCATTCCCTTGTTTAATTAAACTTTAAAATTGAAATAAACCTTGGTATAAAAATTATCAGAGAAGCAGGGACGTCTGGGTGGCTCAGAAGCACATTAAATGAAAAGTATAAACTCCATCCTATCCTTTTCTTCCTACCTCCAGTTCAACTCCTTGGAGGTAAATCACAGACATTCTCTATTCATTTATTTCTCTTATGAATTTCCTCCACATATCCTGTATGTGCTAATGATGTTTCTGATCATAGAACATCCATGCTCTCTCTTTTGCAACTACACCCTGATTTTTAGGAATACCCACTCTTCCCCCACTAAATCTGCTTCAGCTACTCTGGCTTCTTTGTTGTTCTTCACACACATAAAAATGAATTAAAAATATTCCAGTTTCAGGGCCTTTGCATTTGCCACTGCCACTGCCTAGAAAGCTTATCCTTAGATTCCCACAGCTCTCCTCCTTAATCCTTTAGGTCTTTGCCCAAATTCTATCTTGCCAGTGAGGTATTCCCTAATTGTGCCATTTAAAATGGTAGCCCCCACCATAACAACATTTTTCTAGATATGTCTCCTGAGGCAAAGGAAACAAAAGCAAAAATAAACTATTGGGACTACATCAAAATTAAAAAGCTTCTGTACAGCAAAGGAAGCATCAACAAAACAAAAAGACAACCCACTGAATGGGAGAAGATATTTACAAATGACATATCCCATAAAGGGTTAGTATCCAAAATATATAAAGAACTTCTACAACTCAACACCAAAAAACACAAAAAATCCATTTAACAAATGGGCAGAAGACACAAACAGACATTTCTCCAAAGAAGACATAAAGATGGCCAAGAGACACATGGAAAGATGCTCAACATCACTCATCATCAGGGAAAAGCAAATCAAAACCACAGTGAAATATCACCTCACACATGTCAAAATGGCTACAATAAAAAACACAAGAAATAACAAGTTTCTTGTGGAGAAAAGAGAACCTTCTTTTTTTTTTTAAAGATTTTATTTATTTATTTGACAGAGAGATAGAGAGAGACACAAGTAGGCAGAGGGAGAGGGAGAAGCAGGCTCCCTGCTCGGCGGGGAATCTTCTTCTCCCTCTCACCCTATCCCCTCTTGTGCTCTCTCTGTCTGTCTCAAATAAATAAAATAAAATCTTAAAAAAAAAGAGAGAGAGAAGAAGAAAAGATCCACTCATATTTCTCACACACTAATTCCCAAAAACTTCTGGTCAAGACTCCATCTCCAAGTTTGTTCATTACCACATTTTCCATTCACTCAACAAACTTTTTTTAAAAAAAATAAACACTAGAGGGAAGTCACCATAAAATGTGCCATGCAGATTCTTTCGGCCTGAAGACAATTATTACAACTAGTCATAAAGTCAAGTTATCTTGTGTCAGGCAGTCTGCACAGGAACTCAAATCCAAAATGATAGGCCAGGGGAATGATGCCATCTACATTATAGATGAGAAAACAGAAATCTACTTTACAGATGAGAAAACAGAGAAGATAGCTATCCAAGGTCACAAACTACATAGTGACTGAGCCAGGACTCAAACCCAGTGCCGCCAACCTCCGAAGCCTGTGATTTTTGCAATATTTCATATTGTCTCTGGATATTATAATCTAGAGGGGGAAATATGAAGTTTGTCAGTAATACACGTTATATGGAAATTATTCAGTTGTGTCCAAGAAGCATTTCTGAGTATGTGAAACCCTGCTAGGTGTTTGAAAGAGGTCTAACTTGAATAAGGTAAAGTCTATCTATACCTTCTGCAGGGGACTGTGCATGAATACAGTACAAATAAATGCTGTAATTGAGTTAACAGCAGAGAACCTTCTGTCTACTTAGGATCAGAGAGGGTATCACAGATGATGTCAGGTATCCAAGTCTGGAAGGCTGAGGAGCATTTCAGCAAGTGGAGAAGGGTAGGAAGAGCATAGGTAAGGTGCAGAGGTCTGGCAGTACTGAGCATGAGTCTGAAGGGACAGGAGTTGAAGCAGCAAGCAGTCTGAAGGAGCGAATATAAAGAGTTTCCCTGACCACAGGATGGGTGGTCATTGCCATGAAAGGGATCAGCAGGAGACTGATAGAACAAGAAGGGTGAGCTGAACGAGGTCACAGCAAAGATGTAGCAGGTGGGGGGAGTGTGGGTGTAGAATGTGAATCACAGGGTAGAGGAGCTGGGCACAGCCCATAGGAGGGACGTGGTAGTACTGGGGAGGCGACAGTATGTAGAACTAGCCATCCCTAGTTCCATCCCCACTCAACAGTTCTGGATGGAACTGTAGAGTGACAGGCTCGTTTAGACAGGCTCAAAATGTTCCTTCTCAGCCATCCAACTTACACTTTTGCATTGCAAAACTTTCAATCTAGCGGTACGATTACTTCAATTGCTTCGCTGAAGTGGGGGCCTAGTCTTGGGTGGTGGGGATGGTGGGGAGCAGCCTTGCCTTGGTAGTATGACTGGAGAGGACACCCCCCCCCAAATGTTGGGGTGTTAATGAAAAGTTCAAAAGTTCAAAATCTTCCAGTGCAGTGTGTTATCCCAACAGATCAATGAAAGTGCACTTACGAAACATGGCCAAATTAGACGCATTTGTAAATGCTCTCCTAAGTAATGGTTCCTGAAAATATTCTTTTTCTTTTTCTAAATTGAGATATAACTGACATATAACATTGTTTTAGTTTTAGGTGTACACCAGAATTATTTGATTGCTCCTTCTTCACAGTATTTTATTGAAGACAGGGAGACCTAAGGAAGACTCAGTTCAACTCAGATGTCTTCTGTTTTAGTCCCAGTATTTACAGTTAGTTTAAACATGAAAATAGCAGGTCATAAAAGCATATGATTATTCTGGTGGAAATGGAAAGGAAAAGAGCTACTTAGGCGAGACCATACTGTTTCACTGTTCCTCTGAATTATTTACATTCAGTATGATTAAATTTATTATTTGACATTGGAAATGTATATTAATTGTATAATATTGTATTAGGCTACATATTGGATGTTCTAAGCATATGGACTTTAACCATGCTTATTATTGTAATGAATTCTCATAGTTTTGAGTATCACATACAAAATGCATAATGTGCTTTCTTTTTAAAAATCCCACTGGGAGAGGAAGTTCACCCAAGCGGTGGGGGTGCCACTGAGGTTCACCCTGTTCTTTAAAGTGGAAGAGTCTGTGAAGAGGCAGATTCGAGTGGAGAGCGCTGCTCCTTCCAAGTGGAGAAGGCCTGTCTCCAAGCCAGATCCCAGAGTCATAGGAAACACACACGGATTTCCCCTTTCTTAATATTAGAATCTGATCTCATTCAGTTTAAGAGTCTCCTTCATCTTGCCAGCAGTCATGCTCTTCCTCTCTGCCTCCCGCTTGCAGAGCCAAGGAGTAGAGGAATCGGGATGCAGGGTAGATACTCCTCCTCATACCACTACTGCTAGTACAAACACCACCACTTCTTCAACCCCTTGCTAAGATGTCTTCGGCATTTCCTATTTGCTAGACCTCATTCCAAGGATTTAAATATATTAACTCATTTAATCTCTATAACAACCCTCCGGAGTAACTTCAGAAGAAGAATCTGAAACACAGCAAGGATATAGAAGTGGCCTATATTCATACCACTAATAACAGGTAGAGGGTGAATGATCTGACTTAATCCAGTTTATCAGACAATTAAAGCATCAACATTGTACACTTGGGATGTACTTCAAAATGTAACTCCATAGTAACATTTCCTCTACGGAAATTGACGAGTCATTTGACGAACTTTGACCCTGCAATATTTCCCTATCTCCCCAAATAGCACAATTCATCATTTTTTAAAATTTTTTTAAAAGATTTTCTTTCTTTCTTTCTTTGTCAGAGAGAGAGAAACAGAGAGAGAGCACAAGCAGGGAGAGCGGCAGGCAGAGGGAGAAGGAGGCTCCCCGCTGAACAAGGAGCCCAATGTGGGTCTCAATCCCAGGATCTTGGGATCATGACCTGCACTGAAGGCAGCCACTTAATTGACTGAGCCACCCAGGTGTCCCCATCATTTTTTTTGTTTTTAAATAAAGAAGTTAAAGTCAGGAGCAAAGTGGAGTTATTTTTTGTTGTCATGGCTATTTAGATTGGTCTCTTTTGCATAGCTGTTTAAAGGTAGGTTCATAAATAAAAGTGAGTTCACATTCTGTATCTGAGAATTTTGTTTTGCTTTGTTGTATTGGGTTTCTTTTTAGAGGACATTGAAGTGATGTGAATTCCCTGACCCTCATTCCACTATATGAAGAGGAGACAAACACCAAAGTCCAGAAGGGCACGCTTTCGCTTGCCTACATATTGTACCTTGTGCTTGGAGCAATGATATTTCAAGACTTCGAGAAAGACTTTGAGGTACAGTGGTGCCATTTGGCAGTTAATACAGAAATTGCTTTTCTGAAAAATTGTTCTAATCTGACTCAAGAAGACGTGGAACTCTTTGTGCAGATAAGAGATGAAGATATGGTTATTTTCAGATGCAGAGAAGGCTTTGAATGGGAAATTCTGTGAAATAACTTCCTTCATTGAGACTACCGATAGCTTACCCGAACAGGAAACTTCATTTTAGCTCTGAGCCAGACAGGGAAGAGTGGGAATAAGAAATCATGCAGACTAGAAAGAAGAAGGAAGGCAGCAGATGATAAGAAGGTGGAAGGAGGTGAAAGTCAGAGAAGGAACAGATTACAACCCAATCACTACATGAGGATAAAAACTAAAAATATTCTGATTGAAATGATCCTTTTCATTATTTCAGATGAAGTGCAGACAGATGTTCTGAAAAGGAGATAAGAATTTGGCAGGAAATCTGGCTTATTTCCCTTCCACTTTTTCCAGAGATTGTCATGCTCTAAATTCTGGACACGTTGTCCTTAAAATTTTCCCTGTGCTACCTTTTGTGGTAGAGTAAATTTAATTTTAATGCAGGCATTCTGATTCCTCTTTTCCTTGAGCATTTGTATAGTTTGTCTTTCCCAGCTTTAATGTCATAAAGACATATTCTTCAACTTTCTTCTAAAAATTTTTAAAATTTTGTTTTACATTTAAATCATTAATTTTTAATTAGATTATTAATCTGGATTGTGTGTGTATCTGTATATGTAAAGTAGGATCTAGCTTTACATATTTTTCTATATGAAGATCCCATTGCTCCAGAACAATTTATTAATTCATTATTTCTCATTAATTTTTAGTGTTATCTCTGTTATATGCCAGGTTCTCATTTGTACATTAATTTGTTTCTGGGCTTTCAATTCTGTTCCCTCCTGTTTGAATTACAATAGCCTTGCAATGAGTCCTGGAATAAATTTTCCTACTCTTTTGTATGAATTTCAAGATCAGATTGTCACATTCCATAATGTACTCTGCTGGGGGTTTGATCGAGATTTCTTTGAATTTGGGGAGAATTATTATGTGATGATATTGAGTATTCTTAAACACAAAATGGAATCTCTTAGTATATAGGAATCATGTAATGCATCATCTTTTGTGGCTGGCTTCTTCCACTTAGCATGATTTTGGTTTGGTTTCAGGGAAGGTTGGGGATCTTTTTAGATAGTTGGCACATAACGTTACATTAGTTTCAGGTGTATAGCATAGTGATTTGACAAGTTATACATTATGTTCACCACAAGGAGCTACCATCTGTGTCAACACATCGCTATTACAATATCATCAACTGTATTCCTCATGCTGTGCTTTTTATTCCTGTGGCTTATTTGTTCTGTAACTGGAATCCTGTATCTTCTGCTCCCCTTCACCCACTTTTCCCAAAACCCCATTCCTCTCCCCTCTGGCAACCATCAATTTATTCTCTGCACTCATAGGTCTGATTCTGCTTTTTGCTTATTTGTTTTTTTGTTTTTGTTTATATATTTCACTTATGAGTGAAATCATATGGTATTTGTCTTAGTCTGACTTATTTCACTTGGCATGGTACCCTCTAGGTCCATCCATGTTGTCTCAAATGACACGATCCCATCTTTTTTATAGCTACATAATACTCGGTTATATAGATAGATAGATGATAGATAGATAGATAGATAGATAGATAGATAGATAGATAGATAGATAGATAGATACCACATCTTCTTTGTCCATTTGTCTATTGATGGACACTTAGCCTTCTTCCATATCTTGGCTATTGTAAATGATGCTCCAATAAACATAGGGATGCATGTATCTTTTCCAATTAGTGTTTAAGATTGCTTAAGATCTTCTGGACTCACCCTGACCTGCACATGCATGGATCTGACCCTAATTCACACATCAAAGACTTTGAGGATGGAACTAGTGCGTAGGCCTGAATCTAGATCTCAGACCGACCAGAGTGATGGATGTGTGGGACAGGTCCGAATGATAGAGGCCATGAGAGCTGAACACATTCCACAGAGTGTGAATTGGAACTTGCAGTCTGAATCTAAACAGGTAGATTGCCTGCCAACGTGAAAATATCAACATTCTCCATAGGACTTGAATTAGACTCACAGTCTCATAACATAGGATTGAAAATGTCGAGGATACAATCCAGAAGGACTGAGCATATGAAGAACCACAAAAATCTGGTGATAAATCCTCTCTGGTTTTGTCTGAAAGAGTTTTTGTTTTGCCTTTTTTAAAAGGACATTTTCATTGGATATAAAATTCTAGTCTGGCACTTTAAAAATGTTCCATAGTCTTCTGGGTTCCATAGCTTATGATAGTTTGGATAAAATCCACTGCTATACCTTTAATTTTATTAATCTTTTCTTTTGCTGATAATCTCATCTAGTGAAATATTCCTTTTTGAATATTGTATTTTTCATTTCTAGAATTTCTATTTGATTACTTCTTAAATATTCCATTTCTTTCCTCATTATGTTAATGATTTATCTTTGAGTATATTTATTTTAGCCCTTTTAAGGTCCTTGTTTGCTAATTCCACAATTTTAATGAAATTGTTATTTATGGGTTTGTTTCTCTTGAGTGGTTTTTCTTTTGGTAATGGGTAACCTTCTCCTGCTTCTTTGTATGTCTACTAATTTTTAAAAATTAGATAATAAACATTGCGAATTGTTTTAAGGTGTTTGGTTTTATTATATTCCTTTAAATTCCTTAACTTTTTCTCACAGGCAATTAAGTAAATTACTTAAACATTACTTTAATCCTTTCAAGATTTATCTTAGGCTTCTTTCAGGCTTAAAGTAGCCCTTTTTCTGGAGTGAATTTTGCTGCACTGCTCAGTCACGGCCTTTTTGGGTTCTCTCCTGAATGCCCTGAACATACAGTGAGGTCTGTTCACCCTAGCTGAGAAAGCTCAAACAGTTCCTAACCTGGTATGAATTCTAGGAATATTCCAGTTTACAGGCCACAGTAATTGGCCTGTAAACTGGAATTTTTTTCCCAATACATCAGTTAGCCATTGCTGAGTAACAACATTAAGACAAACTTAGTAGCTTAAAACACATTTATTATCTGTCTCTGTAGGTCGGGGGTCTGAGCACAGGTTAGCTGGGTCCTCTGCAAGACTATAGTCAAGGTGCCAGACCCCAGGGGTGTGGTCTCATCCGATGCTCAAATGAGGGAAAGCCTGCTTACAAACTCATGTAGCTCTTAACTGCATTTAGTTCCTTCAGGCAGTCCTCCCCAGGACCCCAGTTTCACATTGGCTGTCTGCCAGGGCTACCACCAGGTCCCTCCACATGGCCCTTTCATAGGCAGTTCACAGCATGGCAGCTTCCTTCCTCAAAACCAGCAAGGTAGAGAGAGACTAGCAAGATCAGCACACAGTCTCATATGATTTAATCACCATAAGTGGAATCATGGCTGTCCTGCCACCTTTGATATATTCTGTGTCACTAGAAATAAATCGCACGTCCCACCCACTGTCAAAGGGAAGGGAATCCCTCAGGGCACAAACACCAGACCATGGGGCCACTTTGAGAGTCTGTCTGCCATACTTGGGAAATTGTTTTTGACCAGCCTCACAAAGTTTCATCTTTTTCATGTGCACAATGTTTTTCAGCCAAAGATTCAGTGCAGACTTCTAGAACTCTTTCTCTGTGTAGCTTCCTCCTCTGTGAAACTCTGCCCTCAAATTGTAGCCACCTCAGCTTTACTGAGCTCCCATCTCTGTCTCCCCAACTCAGAAATATTATTATGCTCTTTGGGATCCCCCCTGTCTATATCTCAGTCTAGAAATTACTTCCAAACAATCTGGGCAGTGGTAGTGCTCATTTCATTTGCTTCCCTTCTTAGTGATTACAGCCTGTCTCTAAGGGTATTGTACCTCTGATGACCATCACCCCTGTTCTCGCTAGCATGTCATCCCAAAATGGTTTTGTTCAATCTCATTTTTAAAACTCCCATATGTATTATTGTACACTTAGTTTCTGTTTTGATTTGCCCACATTTTATTGGTGTCTGTATTCATTATTTCTTTCTTCATCTCAGAGGTTCTTCCAGGGATAATTTTCCTAGTGAAATAGATCTTTAATACATTTCTCTCGTGAGAGTCTGCTAGTTGAAAACACTTTTTCTCTTTTTTTGTTAGTTTGTTTTGTTTTGGTCTAAATGTTTATTCATCTCATATTTTTTCTTGAAATTTATTTTAGCAGAGTATGCAATACTAGGTTGACAACTGCTTTCTTTCAGAACATGGGAGACATTATTTCACTATTTTGTGGCTTCCTTCAGCTGCTTTTAAGAAGCTTTCTGTTGGGGCGCCTGGGTGGCTCAGTCGGTTAAGCGACTGCCTTCAACTCAGGTCATGATCTCAGGGTCCTGGGATCAAGCCCCGCATCAGGCTCCCTGCTCGGCAGGAAGCATGCTTCTCCCTCTCCCACTCCCCCTGCTTGTGTTCCCTCTCTTGCTGTGTCTCTCTGTGTCACATAAATAAATAAAATCCTTAAAAAAAAAAAAAAGAAGCTTTCTGTCAATCTAATTGCCTATACTTTGTAGATAATTTATCTTTTCTCTCTGGCATCAGAGACTTTCTCTGATTCTGTGAACTTCTCTTGATCTCTGCTATTTCACTGTTTTAATTCAACAGTCTAGATGTAACTTTTGTTTTTATTTTGCTTGGGGTTTGCCTCCTGAATCTTCATAGCCATTTCTCTTATCAATTCTGGGAAACTCATTAATTTTTTTAAAATGACCAATATGATTGGCTTATTATTTCTCTCCTCTGTCATCTCTTAACCCCTCTTTTTATTCTCCACTATTTTGTCTTTTTTGCTATATTTTCAGTAATACAATAAGATATATCTTCCCTTATTTTCTTTTTGGCTCCATCTTCTTATCTAATGTTTCAAATTGTTAATTTTAATAATTATATTTTTCCTTTCTGGAAGTTCTATTTTATCCTCTTTAAATTTGTGTAGTGTTTCTTGATAATATTGTATTCCTACATGTCTCTAATTCCTTTTGTTTCATTAAACATTTTAAACATATTTTATATTCTGTGTCCAATTACTGCAATATTTGAAATTTTAGGATTTTAATCCTATTAGATTCATCTGTGACTCCCATAGTGGCGGCATTCTTATCTTGCTTTTGACTTTAAATAGAATACCTCTTATAGGGACGCCTGGGTGGCTCAGTCCATTAAGCATCTGCCTTCGGCTCGGGGTAATTCCGGGATCCTGGGATCAATTCCCACGTTGGGCTCCTTGCTCGTGGGGAGCCTGCTTCTCCCTCTGCCTCTCCCCCTCTGCTCTTGTTTTCTCTCTCTCTCTCTCAAAAAAAAAAAAAAAAAAGAATACCTCTTATATTTCACTATTAAACACGAAGTTTCTGGGGTTTGTTATAGTTACTCTTTACCAAATTAAAACGTTTTGTTCCTATTTCTAACTTACAAGATATTTCCCTAAAACTATTTCATTTTATCTATTTTTGTAGTTATTAAAATGATTAACATATGCTTTCATCTTTATTATATTTTTAGTGATTTCCTATTACTAAACTTTAGTACATTCTTTTAGTCATAATGTATCCTTTTATAACTCTGCTAGATTTTATTTAATAATATTTTATTTAGAATTTTGGATTCTATATTTATAGGCAGTGTATAATTTCCTTCTTTCATTCCTTCCCTCCTTCCTTCCTTTATACCTGTGCTATTCATGTCTGCTTTTGACATATTAGTATCAGCTTCATTCTAAGCATCCCATAAAGAATCAGGAAGCACAGAAAAAAATCTTTTAATTATTCTGCTCATTGTACCACTCTCCACTTCCATATTCCTTTCTCCTTGACTTTGTATTTGCAGTTTCTTGGGAGTGTTTAGAGAATTAAGGCATTGACCACTTGAAGAGGCTGCTACTGTTACTGTTTAGATTGTGAAATTATTTGGCCAAGGTTCTTTCACCAACAAACTTTTATGTATTTTGAACTTTCCAGGGGTACCTGGCTGGCTTAGTCAGTAGAGAATGCGACTCTCGATCTCAGGGTCATGAGTTCAATCCCCATATGGGGTATGGAGCCTACTTAAAAAATAATAATAATAAATTAAATTTAAAAATAAAAAATAATTTACTTTCCAGAAATTGCTGGCCCTGTCATTAACTCCTTTCTTATTCTCCAATGATGTGATAAAATTACTGTGCTCCTCTATCATTTTTCTTATTCTCTCTCATGATTTCGGTTTACTTAAACTAGAAGTCTCTTTATAGCTATCTGACCCAGATTTGCTAAGTACTTGAAAATAATTGAACTTTATTAACATTTTAATCGTTATGCTAAGTTTATATACATCACTCTCCCAAATTTCCTCAGAGACTATTGTTATAGTCACATATCTAACCCATACACAACTTTTAACCCACACGCCACTAAAACAAACAAGGTTTTCCATCACAAGTTCTCATCATAAACATTTCTATTTCACTTGGTCCTAAGGCAAATGTCTAATTTGACCCAGTTAAATACGGATTTGGTTTTAATCCAGCTAAATGGAACTAATTTTCTTTAGTGTTCTACTTGAAGAAATAGAAATTATGCAACCCCAAACTTTGTTTTTGTTTTTTCTCTTAATTTGTAGATGATGACTTCTCTAATATTATCAGGAATACCTCCCCTAGGAAATAAGATTATGCCTCCTTTTGGACGTTTAGAAACTCTTTCATGACATCCTTAATTATTGTATCCACAGTAGGTAATTACTGTGCTTTTTCTTTTATACTTAGGATGTTAAATATTTTATATATGTTTTGCATATGGGACTGCCTACATACTGCCCATACCTTTGTATGGTTGGTATCTTAGATTTAATGAAATAAAGTAGTAGTTTAAGGACCAGATACCCTTCCAGAACTAGGTCTACTAAGGTAAAGGAGGGAAGCTGTCAATATTCTTGGCTCTCTGTGAAAAAGACATTGTTTTTCTTTTTCCCTACACTTCGATCTCTTAAAATCTTGGCTTAAGACTATGTTCTCTGGACCAGAAAGTGTGGGGAGTAAGAAAAGCTGTCCCCCCCCCGCACTCCATCTCAACAAAAAAGGTTTCAAAGCTATAAAATGTTCCCAAATAAGTCAAATGGGACTTAATTCTCTTCTCCCACTCCTCGCAAAGCCGTGTCATCAACTCTTGGACAAAAAAGGACCCATGAGAAAGGTTTAAAAAAAAAGTTCTGGGGCGCCTGGGTGGCTCAGTTGGTTAAGCGACTGCCTTCGGCTCAGGTCATGATCCTGGAGTCCCTGGATCGAGTCCCGCATCGGGCTCCCTGCTCGGCAGGGAGTCTGCTTCTCCCTCTGACCCTCCCCCCTCTCATGTGCTCTCTCTTTCATTCTCTCTCTCAAATAAATAAATAAAATCTTTAAAAAAAATAAAAATAAAAATGAAAAAAATAAATAAAAAAAAAGTTCTTAGAATAAGGAACTCCCCCACTAGGTGTTATATGCAAACAATGAGTCATGGAACACTACATCAAAAACTAATGATGTAATGGATGGTGATTAACATAACATAATAAAAAAAATACTAAAAAAAAAAATAAATAAATAAAGAGCTCCCCAAATGGGGTAGGTTGGAGCTGTGGAGCAGGGTGCAAATGTTATCACAGGATGATATAGAAAGGAAACCAGAATGTGAAATGACTAAGAGGGGAAGGAAAGAGAGAGAGAAAAAATAATAGGGGAGATAAATAAATACCTTAATGTACAATATTAAGAATTGAGAATTTATAAAGAATATTTAAATGGGTTAAGAATATTTTTTTAAAGTACAAAGGCAAATACAGAAGAATGAAAAGAGGCAATATAAATATCAAACCTGGAGAGCAGGAAGAAGAAGGTGATTATAGGAGTTGAATCCCCATCTTTCAATTACAAAATACCTAAAATTGATAAATCAACAAATGGATGTAATCCATATACATTAGTCTCATCCAACAGAGTAGCTCTGAAGCAGGGATTGCACCACAAATGGTTTTTTATTTTTTTATTTATTTTTAATATTTTATTTATTTATTTGACAGAGAGTGAGAGAGCAAGAGAGGGAACACAAGCTGGGGGAGCGGGAGAGGGAGAAGCAGGCTTCCCGCCGAGCAGGGAGCCCGATTTGGGGCTCAATCCCAGGACCCTGGGATCATGACCTGAGCTGAAGGCAGCCGCTTAACTGGCTGAGCCACCCAGGCGCTCCCACAAATGGTTTTTTATAACCCTCTGTCAGTCGGCTGAGGGGACCCTGGGTGGCTCAGATGATTACTTCTCTGCCTCCCAAGAAGGGGTGTGGTCAAACCTCCCAGGTGTTGCGGCTCCACTGGGCTAAGGGCAAGTCTCGAGAGAAGGAAGTCCTGCCTTAGCAGTTGATACTTACGGCACATGGGAATGAGTGTACCAGAAGGGCCAAAGGAATCTGGGTGAAGGCCTAAGCTCATAAACAGCAGCACGCATTTAAAAAATTAGTTGATTCCTAGAGTGAATGCTCTTCACTTTCTTGTTTAATTGCAAGAGTAGAATGTGCTACATAGAAAACCACAATTTTTAAACTAGTAAGTGTAATCTCACAGTTCCACACACATTAACTATCAACCTTTTGTGATAGAAAGTTCTTCATCTATAAATGACAGTATTCAGTTTTAGACTGCTTTCTCAGAGCAATATTTCCTGAGTATCTTTCCAGTCATAAATACTTCATTATTGTCCTGAAAGATATCACAATATTTCATTACATTGATATACCAGATTGCCCACCATCAGTCTCCTTTATTGCTGAACTTACACTGATTCCAATTTTTTTAAATTTGAAATACTGATACTGTGAAAAATCTTGTTTGTTTTCACTCACATTTCTTGATTGTTTTCTTAGGATGAAATAAGAGTTATTGGGTTTTCTGTTTGTTTGCTTTTTAATATGTGCTATGTATGCTAGGGCTCTTAGAATACCAATGACTAAAAATTTGTCCTCAATGCCCAATGTCAAATGTGCAAATTATACCAAGTTGTCATATTTTGAGGGGCATTGCATTTTTTTTTCTTTTATCAGATTATGGGACAATTTTTCCTAGAACTGCTGGTAGACAGATGTTCTGTGTTGTCTTTCTGCAGTTGGAATCCCTCTAACTATCATATACTTTAAACGTATTGGTAAATTAATTTCTCTGCCATTTGAAAACCGTGGAAAGGGAATAAAGGAGGTAAGTTTTCTCTCCCTCCACACAATCACACACACACACACACACACATCTGGTAGAGAAGTTTTGTTTTTAAAAAATATATATGATGTGGGTTCATAACCTTAGATTGACCAGACACATGACACTTTATATTTACTGGATTCATGTTGAATGAAATTTGTAGAAGTAGAAAAAGCAAGTCACCCTGTGTTATAAAACAGAAGAGGGAAAATCCAGCATTCAAAAAAACATCTATTTCCCCTTAAGTGATTTTCCTCTAATCATTTAACTTATAAAATGAGCAGTAGTGAGGGGCCCCTGGGTGGCTCAGATGCTTAAGTCTCTGACTCTTGATTTCGACTCAGGTCATGATCTCAGGGTCTTGAGATCAAGCCCCATGTCGGGCTCTGGGCTGGGCGTGGAGCTGCTTAAGATTCCTTCTCTCTTTCTCCCTCTACCCCTCCCCACCTTCAAAAAAAAAGAAGAAGAAGAAAAAAAAAAGATGAGCAGTGGTGAATTGGTATGACCTAAATGTTCTCAAAGTCATTCAGTCAACTCCTTTATTTTACAGAAGAGGAAAACATTTCATAAAGGCTGAATGACTTACCCAAGATTACCCAAAGAATTAGTGGAAGTGCAGACTCCTACCCCAGAGATGCAAAGCTTTGTCCACATATCAAGTTGAATCATGTGTGGTCTACTGAGTAATTAGCATAAGTTTTACTCTTTCTAAAAAATTAGAATAAAATACAGTTCTTTATTACCTAATTGCTAAGTTATAGACATTCTTCAAGATGCTAATTAACCCTGAACAACACCTGTTTGAACTGCATGGGTCCACTTATACTTTTTTTAAAATTTTCCTAGGGTCTTTTTTCCCTTGCTTGTGAAAGCTTTATTATTTCCATTTGGTCTATGGCTTAGGAGAGGGCTCCAGGGTGGTTAAAAAGCTGCCTAGTGGCTGCAGGGAGAGACTCAGACAGAAGTTCCGATGCCAGGAGGATGCCAGAGGGTCCCCTGAAGGGTTGCTGGGCCCTGGAGGCTCCCAGTCATGTGGAAGGGTGAGCCTTTCCAAGAGATCCTCGCCCAGCCCAGCCTGGGGGCGGGCCAGCCTGCGGAGGTGAGTCAGGTGGTCCCCATCTTCTTGATGAGTTTCACCTTCTCACCCAGGAAGTGGTTTTCCAGGAAGTCACAGAGATGGGGGTCTGCGCGGGCAGAACCTGGGGCATGCAGCTCCAGAAGGGCCTGGTTCAGGTTCACCTCCAGGACCTCGGCGGCTTCCATGGCATCTGGGGCTTTGCCCCCCGTTGTCCTGGGCCAGCTTCTGCAGTCCTGGGACAGGGCGTGGCGGCCGCGCTGGTTTTGCGTCAAGAGAGGCGTGGCGCCCGCGTGTGTCTCCTCAGCCGGCTCACAGAAGAAGCGGCCCACGCCCTCCAGAGTCACAAAGTCACCGTGGAAATGGAGCCCAGAGAGAGGTGCGTGTCGGAGGCCGGCAGATGCCTGTTGACCAGGCGGCTGGCGGTGGTGGCCTGCACTTGGGTGGAGTAATTCTGACGAATCTGGGGCCTCATGGTAGATCGGCAATAAGAAGCCAAGCCCAGAAAACGGTGTTGCTCGCCCTGTAAGCACAGGGTGGCTGAGAAGATGGTTCTGAAGGTTGTGACTGGAAAAGCGGTTGGGGGGTGGTGCGAGGCTGGAAGAGGGGCGTCCCCGGGGCTGTTTTGCCCAAACACCGTTGAAGCAAGAGGCAGATCTGAGGGACCCCTGGGTGCACGCTGACATGGGGATTGTTTTCAGTACAGTACTGTAAATGCATTTTCTCTTCCCTATGACTTTCTTCATAACATTTTCTCTTCTCTAGATACTTTATTGTAGGCATACAGTATATAATGCATATAACATACAATTTATGTGTTAATTGACTGTTACAAGTAAGGCCTCTGGTCAACAGTAGGCTATTAGTAGTTAAGTTTGCCCGGGAGGGGGGCGGACAAAGGTTATATGGGTTTCCCACTGCATGTGGTCAGCGCCCACCTTGTTCAAGGGTCAACTGTATTTTTATTTTCTATAAAGGAACATAAGGGATCCTCTTCAGAGAGCCTATGGGGAGTAGGTAGGCAAGGTGAGAATCCCATTAATTGTTGATGTAATCAAAGTCCTTACTCTGGTGGGAGCCCTTCAGAATGTGGGGTGTCACTTTCTTTGATACTTCTTTGTCTTCTTTTTGAAGGTCTATGGTTACTATAGGATTAGAGTTTAGACTGTGGTCACAAGCTTGGTTGCACAATAGAATCACCTGTGAGCTTTAAAGAAATTCTGATGCCTAGCCTCCACTTTCGGCCAGTTTGATCTGAATTTTTGAAGGTGGCGTCCTCAATGGTTTTTAAAGCTCCCCAAGTGATTTCAATGTGCAACAAGGTTGAGAACCATGGATATAGACCAGTGGTTCTCAACTGGAGTGATTTTTTTTCCTTCCAAGGGGACATTTGGCAATGTCTGGAAGCATATTAGATTCTCACAACTCAGGAGGAGAGTGCTATCTCTACCAAAGGGTAGAGGCTGAGGATGCTCCTAAACATAAGACAGGCCCTCACAACAAAGAATTATTGGGTCCAAAATGTCATTAGTATCAAGGTTGAGAAACTCTGATCCAGATGACTGGTTCTGATAGTATGGTCCCAGGAATAGCAGCATCAATGTTATCTGGGAATTGTTAGGAATACAGATACTTGGCCCCCATCCAAGAGTACAAAATCAGGAACTCTGGGGATGAGGCCCATCAGTCTGTTTTAACAAGCCCTGCAGGTGATAAAGATGTACACAAAAGTTTAAGAAACTCTGACCTAAAGCCTAATTAATACTTCAGCAAGATTAAAACTTTAAAAATATCTGCCTTTCAAAAGAAACTGTTAAAACAATGGAAAGACTACAGACTAGGAGAAAATATTTGCAAATTATATACCTAGTAGAAGGACGTGCATCTAGAATATTTAAGAACTCTTAAAACTCAGTAAGAAAATAGCTCAGTATTTTTAAATGGGGAAAAAGGTTTAAGCACAAATTTTACCAGTAAAAATATATACAAGACAAACAAGCACATTAAAAAAAATGCTAAGTATTAGTCATTAGGAAAATGCAAGGTAATACCACACTGAGATACCAACACACACCTAACAGTTCAAAGTAAAAAGATTGACCACACCAAGTGTTGGCAAGGATATGGAGGAAATGGAACCCTCATACACCATTGGTGAGAACATAAAATGGTACAATCACCTTGAGAAACAGTTTTTAGCAATTTCGTAAAAAATTAAATGTACATCTACTTTGTCATCTAGTCATTTCATTACTAGGTATTTACTTAAAAGAAGTGAAGGTGAAATTACAAAGACTAATACATAAATATTCATTGAAGCCTTATTTGTTATAGCTTAAAACTGGAAACAACCCAAATGTCCATTAACAAGGGAATGAATAAACAACTGTTAAACACACACACACACACACATTGGAATACTACTTATCAATAAAAGGAACGAACTATTGATAACACTCCACAACATGGATGAATCTCAAAATTTATTCTTACTGAAAGAAGCCAGATCAAAAAAAAGACTACACTACCATATGATAGATTTACAGAAGATTCTAGGAAATGCAAACTAATGTACAGTGACAGAAGGCAGACCTGTGAGTCTCTGAGGTCAGAGGGAAGGATAGGGTGTGGAGAGCTGGGGATCATCAAGGGGCATGAGGAGATTTTAGTGTTGGGGGACAAATTCATGATCTTAATTGTGAATGTGGTTTCGCAGGTAGATACATATGTCAAAACTTATGAAACCATCCAAAGTTCATTTTGTCAGTTAGACCTGTTTTTAAAAGGAGGAGGGGAAGCTTAAAATGTGCATGAAGTTAGAAAATGGGAAAGCTAGATTAAAGTGTGTAGGGATTCACGTATAGTGACTTTCTGGTCTCAGGACCCCTTTCCACTCTTAAAAATTATCGAGAACCCTAAAGGGCTTTTGCTGATGAGCTATTCTTTA
This sequence comes from Neomonachus schauinslandi, assembly GCF_002201575.2. NCBI lineage: Eukaryota > Metazoa > Chordata > Mammalia > Carnivora > Phocidae > Neomonachus > Neomonachus schauinslandi. Next base: position 40,119,378 of record NC_058411.1, on the reverse strand, counting down.
GGAAAAACACAATACCTCAGTAAGCAGCAGAAGTGCTTTAAGCACACTTTCTCATTTTCTCCAGAATATTAAATTAATATTCAGAAAAAAATAAATTGATTTTACAGAATATTAAAAATTCATGTACTCAAGGCTCAAAATTTAATAAAATTTTTAAACTGACATTAAGCTGGCTTTTTTTTTTTTTTTAAACCTCGTATGCCTGGTGTTGAGGAGTATAGGGGCTGCCAGGGCTGCTGGTGTCAACAGGTTTCCCACCACCTCCCTGGCATTAGCGGCACCAACGTCAACACAGCAAAAAGGCAAATTATGTCTTAGGATTATCCTGAAAATGGTTTTGATCTTGCAGATGTGCAGAAAGGTGTGGGGGCGCCTGGAAATTGCAGACCACGCTTTAAGAACCACTGCCATGAGGAAATGCAAGGAAGTGATTCCTACTTAAGTCCATACAGTGGTTACTTTGGGAAGAATGGAAGGATGGAGCCCATGAATGGGATCCTGACTCTCACTAAGCTAAAAAAGTTCATTATATATCCTTCCAGAATTTTCCCTATGTATACAGAAACACGTATACAGGATTTTTTCCCAGCCCTATTGGGATATAATTGACATATAACATTATATAAGTTTAAGGTGAGCATCAATCTCTACGGTACTGTACTGTACAAAATCCACATATAAGTGGACCCTGTGCAGTTCAAACCCATGTCATTCAAGGATCAACTGTATTTATCTTTCTGTCTGACTTATTTCACTTAGCATAATGCCCTCAAAGTCCACCCATGTTTTTGCAAATTTTAGTATTTACTTCTTTCTCACAGCTGAATAATAATTCATTGTGTGTGTCTGTGTATGGGTGAGGGTTTGTGCATCTTTATCCATTCATCTATCACTGGACACTGAGGTCGTTTCCATATCTTGGCTATTGTGAATAATGCTGCAGTGAACATGGTGGTATAGCTTTCTCTTTGAGATGGTTTTAATTCCCTTTGGACATATACCCAGAAGCGGGATTGCTGGATCATGGAGTAGCTGTTTGTAACTTTGTGAGGAACCTCCATACTGTTTTCCAGAGTGGCTGCATCAGTTTGCATTCCTACCAACAGCGTGTGAGGGCTCTTTTTTCTTCCCACATCCTCACCAGCATTTGTTTTCTTTCGTCTTTTTTTACTTTTTAAATTCCTTATCTTATAAATTGTAGATTTCTATGCCTTTGGGTTTGGTTCCCAGGAAATTACTGTGATCCTTTAGTGGTGTCGTGTTCCTTTGATTTTTCACATTCTTTGAAGTTTTGCAAAAATAGCAGTTATCTCCTCCAGTTTTGCTAACTGCCTTCAGGATAGGAATACTCTCTGTCAGCCCTGCTGGGGATGCTGAGGCAATCTCGGACCTTGTAAGTGTGTACCTGTTCATGCTTTTGGCTCCCTCTGTGGCAGAATTCTTAAGCTAGTATGCCTTCTCTGGAGCCTCAGAGAACATCTGAGGCCAAGTGCTGACAGCCTCTCTTTTGTTTTTCCAAAGCTGACACTAAGGCTCAAATTTGTAGCTCTCTCTGGCCCACATATTTGGCTGACTTTCTGCACTTGTTCAGTAGCCAGCCTGCTCATGCTGCCATCAGAAGTGTACACAGGGAGCTGGCCATAGGGTAGGGAGAATGTGTGGGTGAGACACAGAGCCCTGGGGATGCCCATGGGCCAGTGGACATTCCCACTGGTCAGGGGTGGGCTTCTTGATGGAATCTATGACGTAGTTGCCCCCAAGAGCTCTCCCAGCCTCCTCCCACCCCACCCTCCCCCAGTCACGTAGCTCACAATTCAGTACTCTGAAGGAGGTGAGAGAGAAGGGAGCCCCTTTGGCAGCATCCCACACAGCTAGAGAAACTGAGTGTTCACTCCCACGCTTTCTCTTTCTCCCACAGGGTAAACATAGGTTGGAGAAAGATCTTTTTTGACCCTGAGCTGGGCCACCCTGGAGTAGGAGTAATGCAGGCAAAGTCAAATTGTTCCTCTTACCAACTCAAATGTTTCCAAATTTGCTTTGTTTTGTTTTTTTCTCCAGTGGAATGCTGGAACTTTTCCTCTGGAAACCTAGATGTCCACAAAGTTTCTCTCAACAGTGAGTGTCTAAGTCAGTGTTCTTTAGAGGGCACAGCAGCCAAGAGTGATTGGAGATGGTTCATAGGCCACTGTGGGGTCCACAGCTGGGACCAATGCTTGTCTGCCTAGTACCTGAAACACAGGTGGGCGAGATGCCTCCCGGGTCCCTTGGCATCTGGGGCTGGTTCCCACAGCTCCCTCAAAGGCACTTTTATCCATGGATGGATGCCAAATTTTTTTTGTTGGGGTAAGAGGAACAAAAGTAAGGGATATCTTATGCTGCCATGATGCTAATGTCACTCCCTACACAGGATTCTTTTATTTTTATTATTTTTTTAAGATTTTGTTTATTTGACAGAGAGAGACACAGCAAGAGAGGGAACACAAGCAGGGAGAGTGGGAGGGGGAGAAGCAGGCTTCCCGCAGAGCAGGGAGCCCAATGTGGGGCTCGATCCCAGGACCCTGGGATCATGACCTGAGCTGAAGGCAGACACTTAACGACTGAACCACCCAGGCACCCCCACAGGATTCTTTTAAATAAAAATTGTATTACCAAAAAAAAATTACCTCTTTTACTTCAAAATTATTATAGACACCTCTCTGTGATGGTATTTTAAAGAGCTACCTAATTAAGTCTAATGACTTAATTGTATTCCTTTATTTTTTCATAATTTACTTATATTTAAATTATTAAAGTGTATCCGCAATTATATCATGTTAAATTATACTTATATTAATAATTTAAACTATTCACAAACCTTTTAAATCTATTTTGCCCATTCACAAACTTTTATTCATTTTTATTTTACTTTTTTTCCATTCACAAACCTTTTTTTATTAGTTTATTTATTTATTTGAGAGAGAGACAACAAGCAAGAGAAAGAGCATGAGCAGTGGGGAGGGGCAGAAGTAGAGGGAGAAGCGGACTCCCTGCTGAGCGGGGAGCCAACTCGGGGCTCCATCCCAGGACCCTGGGATCATGACCTGAGCTGAAGACAGACACTTAACCGACTGAGCCACCCAAGTGCACCCCATTCACAAACTTTTCAACAGAACTTTAATAGTGGTTAAAATGGGCTGTCATGATAATAAAACATTTTAAAAAGAAAAAAACTATATATATTCCAGATAACTTCTAAACGTTTTATCCTTTTTAGACATCTAGCAAAACTTCAATGTTATTATGCGTACATGTGAATTTTCATCTTTAACATTTAACAGTTAATTGTTTTTATGTCTGGTTATATGTTACTATACAAAGAAGTTTTATTTTTAAGTGAGGGGCCAGAAATTTTGTTGTATACATTGTCTGGCATATAGAACACTACTTTATTCATTGTAAAAGTTAAATATGTAAAAAATGATTTATGTAATCTTGTTTCATAAATGGAGAGACAAGGAGGCAGTGAGATCAGGAAACTAAGTCTACAATATTTCAAATATTTGGGACCAAGTGATTAGTCCTCAGCAGATAATTACAGGAAATATTTTCTTTTGGGAAAATATTATAATATCTGAATAGTTTTTTAAGTCACATACATGAATAAATATTTGTAGATTTATAGTATGTAGTTTAGTTTTACAATATTAACATTTGGTCCTCAAGACAACCCCATTTGTGGTGGGGAAGCTATTCCTGTCTAAAACAATAGAAACAAACTGTAATAGGGTTGAGATTTCTAACATCAGAACCTAATCTAACTCCCCTGCTTCTCTCCATACTACTACTCTGTACAGTAGACTGTTCAAGATGTTCAGATACAGCAGTAGTTGAGATGAAATGAATAGAATGAAAAAGTGCTACGTGAATTGTGTTGAGTTTAGGGCAAGATATATAATAAAAAATTTAGATAAAATAAGTAGGCCTGCAAGATCTTGTCCATTTTTGCTAAAACCAACACTCCATGATGCTTTATATAACTTTGAAGTATTTGGACCAAATGGATGTCGTCCTGTGGTGACTCAGGATGGATCATAAAAAGAACTTTAGTCAAACTTACATGGCTTCTTTGCTGTCCTTTCCCCTGGGCCCACATTCATGTATAACTCTGATGAGAAGGAAAGAACAGCAAGTTTACAGGGCGCCTGGGTGGCTCAGTTGGTTAAGCGACTGCCTTCGGCTCAGGTCATGATCCTGGAGTCCCGGGATCGAGTCCCGCATCGGGCTCCCTGCTCGGCAGGGAGTCTGCTTCTCCCTCTGACCCTCCCCCCTCTCATGTGCTCTCTCTCTCTCATTCTCTCTCTCTCAAATAAATAAAATCTTTAAAAAACAAAAAACAGCAAGTTTAGACAGATGCCTGTTAGCGAAGTGCAAGCACCAAAAGAAGAGTGTTTGCCTCAATACTAAGTGGAGACTAAGGCTTCTCAAGGCAGTGTAGCCTCCAACTTGATACAGATCTTTCAGCCGGTGGGAGAAAAGAGTATTAGTCAACTAGGACCGCCATAACACAATACCGCAGACTTGGTGGTTTAAACAAGAGAAGCTTATCTGCTCACATTCTGGAGGCTTGAAGTGCAAGAGCAAGGGGCAGACAGATTTGGTTTCTCATCAGGCCTCTCTCCTTGGCTTGCCAATGACTGAACTCATGTTGCCTCTCCACAAGGTTGTCTCCTGTGCGTGTCAGCCCCTGGTGTCTCTCCTAACCTGCTGCTATGAGGAAACCACTCAGATTAGATTAGGGCCCACTCTACTGGCCTCCTTTTAACTTCGTTCTGGCTTTAAAGGCCCTATCTTCAAATTCAGTCACATTCTGAGATACTAGGGGTTAGGGCTTCAACGTGAATTTTGAGAAGATACAATTGATCCCGTAAAAGAGTTCAAAGAAAGGAAAACTTTGAGGAGGTAGAAACACTGACTATACATACCGAGCCCTTGGTCCTGGAATGTTCACTACCTCGACTCAATGGTAGGGAAGAAGTTGAGTGGGAAGCCCTTGGCCTCACTACAAGCCAGCTTTTCTCAGACCCTTTTGTTTCTTCTGTCGACCCAGTGGACATGAGGACACAGGGTGTGACCAGCCACGGTTGCTGATGTGCCTCTCAGGGAAGTGAGCATACGGCTTCAAGGACCTCTTCACCAACCTTTCTCTCTCCTCCCACAAATCCACCCAGTGACAGAAATGGTCAGATCCTCACCTCCAACCCTCACTGGTGTGGTCTTCAGAAGCTTTGAAAACAGATTAAGATGGCCCATAATCAATGACAAGACTATATCCAACAGGGCCAAATCCTACTCATTCTAGTTCCCCTCTCAACTAGAGCTCTGCAATCTTACCCATCCACATTCCCCAGAAAGCCTTGTAATAACTATACCAGATATTATCAGAATTCACATAAGACATTCCCCGCCATTTTAAATGCTCCACATTCCGTCTGAATGTGATTTAATTTAGTAAAACAAGAACATTCTCATTATGCTCACAGAGAAATGAAGGCTTCAACACTCCTTGATTCCACATTATTTCTTGATTCCACAGAGAAATAAAATTCACAAAATGTATTCCAAATGTCTGTCTGCTACTCTTTTTTTCCTAATTTTTCTGTTCCATCCAGGAGGGCTTTGGGGGGGGCTTCCCAGTCAGGGCTCCCCCAACAGTGGTTGATTCCAAAGCCAAGTTCCTCATGTATCCCCCCTTTCTAGTGTTCAGAATAATCTACAGGTAGATTAGAATATTGTACTGCCACAAAAGAAAATACAGTACACATTAGGATCTAATGTGACCACTGTAACTAATTACTATCAAAACATAAATCTTCTTATGCAATAGTATTTTTTAAAAAATCAGTCCTGTCATTGTGGTACTTAGAATTCAGTCCCTGGTGTTATGACACAAATTGTATGTAAATATAAGTAAATGATATTTAAATATGTAAATAAAAAACAAATTTTCTAAATGTTTATTTATCAAAGCTTGGTGAAGGCCTAAAATATGTCTTTTTTTTCCCCTTTTTTTCCTTTTTTGCCCTGCATTTCATATAATGCTGGCTGGCAGTAAGGGCGAAAGATGCTGGATAAATGATGTCTCCCTGCTCATGCTCTCTCTCTCTTTCTGTATCTCTGTGTCTCAAATGAATAAATAAAAAAAACCTATAATAAATGAGTCGAGACTTGAATCATGATAAAAAGAAATTGATAAATAAGAAATTAAATTACAAGATGAATGTCTTGATTTTGTTTGAAAATGTAAATATAGTTTGTTCCATGGGACTCTCCAAACCGTAAATGATATATTCAGTGATGCCAATTAGTGCCCTGATCTTCTAGCTGATGGTTGTCTAACTTACCTTATAATGCCAGCACACAGGTGGGTGGAGGGCTGAGTCCAGATCAGGTGTCCTGGGCTAGGTTGGGGGTATGTGGACAAAACCCAGAGTGATGGAGACCTGGAGTCAGACACCTAGGCAAGAACAGTCTTAGAAGGAAGGGGGGCATGTTAAAGTGTCACATGGAAATTAATCTTAAATCATGGTCTAGACGCAGAGAATAGGAAAGAATAGAAGAGAAGACACGAGAAGACAGAACAAAGGATGATGGGAGGTAGACTGGTAGAGCCTGGACAAACTCCCAGGGGCAGGATTACTCAAAGGAATGATCCCTGGATAATAAGGGCCCCAAGCCTTTGAGCAATGAAGGAGTGAATAAGAACTCTTAAGTTAGTGGAGCAAACAACAGTTTTTTAATGCTGCTGGTTTATGATGTATCTGCTAACATTTTATCTCTTTTTCTAATATAGTCTAGAAAAGTATTTATCTTTGGAAGAAGTTATTTTTCACTGTAATTGGATCACTTTTGTTTCTGGTATTACCACCATTTGTTTTCATGGCATTAGAGATTTGGACTTACATTGAAGGAATTTATTTTTCATTCACCACCATAACTGCAATTGGTTTCGGAGACTATACAATAGTGAATCTTAATAATCTTGAAATAAGATTAGCTATCACAACAACAGATTGAAAAATAAAGGATCGAATGGAAATTTTAACAGATTTCTTTGAGAGATAAGATGAAGGTCAAGCCCTTTTAAATAAATCTCCATTGTATGAATAAACTCACCCTGTTCTCCTCCCTCTCTCCTCTGCAGTGATCACTGACTATGGGAATAAGATGCAGAGTACTTCCTCTTAAACTGAATGTCTCTGCTTGCTCACATATGATAAACAAAAGGCACATATAATCAAAACACCAGGCACATATAATCAAAACACTTATATCATGTACCTTATATAACTTTTCCAGAAAGTATTTCAAATTCCTTCCTAAAATAAAGGTGGGAAAAGGAGACGGTTAGAGCCATACAGACACTAAATGTTTTCACAAATATCTGAGTCAGATTAAAATAGCCTATAAGTCATTTTGGATCTAGATTTCTAAATGGGCAGTTATTTTCTTTCTTTTTTTTAAATTAACATATAATGTATGATTTGTTTCAGGGGTACAGGTCCGTGATTCATCAGTCTTACACAATTCACAGCGCTCACCATAGCACATACCCTCCCCAATGTCCATCACCCAGCCACCCCATCCCTCCCACCCCCCACGACTCCAGCAACCCTCAGTTTGTTTCCTGAGATTAAGAGATTCTTATGGTTTGTCTCCCTCTCTGGTTTCGTCTTGTTTCATTTTTCCCTCCCTTCCCCTATGATCCTCTGTCTTGTTTCTCAAATTCCTCATATCAGTGAGATCATATGATACTTGTCTTTCTCTGATTGACTTATTTTGCTTAGCATAATACCCTCTAGTTCCATCCACATTGTTGCAAATGGCAGGATTTCATTTTTTTGATGGCTGCATAATATTCCATTGTATATGTATACCACATCTTCTTTATCCATTCATTTGTTGATGGACATCTAGGCTCTTTCCATAGTTTGGCTATTGTGGACATTGCTGCTATAAACATTGGGGTGCACGTGCCCCTTTGGATCACTACATTTGTATCTTTGGGGTAAATACCCAGAAGTGCAATTGCTGGGTCATACGGTAGCTCTATTTTCAACTTTTTGAGGAACCTCCATACTGTTTTCCAGGGTGGCTGCACCAGCTTGCATTCCCACCAACAGTGTAGGAGGGTTCCCCTTTCTCCACATCCTCGCCAACATCTGTCGTTTCCTGACTTGTTAATTTTAACCATTCTGACTGGTGTGAGGTGGTATCTAATTGAGGTCTTGATTTGTATTTCCCTGATAATGGGCAGTTATTTTTGTTCAGCACTTTAAAGATGCCATTTCAGGGGTGCCTGGGTGGCTCAGTCGTTAAGTGTCTGCCTTTGGCTCAGGTCATGATCCCAGGGTCTTGGGATCAAGCCCCGTGTCAAGCTCCCTGCTCAGCAGGAAGACTGCTTCTCCTTCTCCCACTCCCCCCACTTGTGTTCCCTCTCTCGCTGTCTCTCTCTCTCTCTCAAAAAATAAATAAAATCTTAAAAAAAAAAAAACCATGTTGTTTCATTCCCTGATTTCCATCATTTCTGATAAGTCAGCTGTTGGTCTTATAGAGGGTACCTCCTTTGAGGTAAACAGCTTTTCCCTTGCACCTTACCTGTTTCCCCCAGCACCACACCCGATTTTAAGCTTTTATCTTGGTCTTTGGTTTTCAGTGATTTATTAATTCGGTGTAGTTTGCTTTGCATTTATTTTGCTTGGGGAATCACAGAGATTGTTGAATTGAGGAATTTATATTTTTCATCTGTTTTGAAAAATTCTCAACTACTATCTGTTTGAATATTGAGTATTCCTTGTTTTCTATTTCTGGGACTCCAATTATATGAATATAAGACCTCCTCACTGGGTTTCACATGTTCTAATGTATTTTCCTTTGTCTTCTCAGGATATTTTTTGTTAACCTGTCTTCTAGTTTACTAATTCTAACTTCTATATGCAATGTGCTTTTAAATCCATTTAATGAGTTCTTAACATAATATTTTTTTAGTTCTAAAATGTCCTTTTATCGTCCCACCCTTTTTGGTAGATTTGAATTCTCTGATGAAATTCTTCATCTTTTCATCTATTTTCCCATATTCTCTTATATTTAAGAGAACATAATCATAGTCTATAGTTCTTATCTACTAATTTCAATATCTGGAACACTTATAGGTCTATTCTATGGTCTTTTTTCTTCTGATTTTTGGCCATATGATTCTGTTTCTTAGCATGCCCAATAATTTTTGTTGTATGCTGGGCATTGTGTAGTTTAGAAATTATAGCTGCTTCAGGTAATGCTATCTTCCTCCAGAGAGATTTTACTGTTTTCTCTGTTAGACATATGGAGATATAGAAGTGTGGGGAGGATAACTGAACACTTTCATTCAGTCAAAGAATGATCTGAGACTAGATTGCAGGTTTGGTGAGGTTTGGTCTCCTTTTGGTTTCTTCTTGTTCCCAAATTGTAGTTATTCATGACCTTCAAAGGAAAGCCTGGTATGTTCACAAGGTCACTCCCTTAGGTTGATCTTTGTTTTTTAAAGATTTTATTTATTTATTTGACAGGGAGAGACACAGCGAGAGAGGGAACACAAGCAGGGGGAGTGGGGGAGGGAGAAGCAGGCTTCCCTCGGAGCAGGGAGCCCGATGCAGGGCTCGATCCCAGGACCCCGGGATCACGACCTGAGCCAAAGGCAGACGCTTAATGACTGAGCCACCCAGGCGTCCCCCTTAGGTTGATCTTGAAGCCAATTTTTTGTTTCCTGGTACTTGCATATACTGGAAATTCTGTTCTGCTTTTAAAGGTTTTTGGCTTTTTAGCCTTCAACTTCATGCAGCTTCAAAATGTGGCAATATATTGGAGGGGAAAACAGACTGTAGGTTCTAAACCCTTGAGATCTGCAACTTTGTCAGTGTAGCCATGTAGGACTACCGAAAGCTCTGCTGATTTCTCTGATCCTCAGTAGTATTCTTCTTCTCAGATAAAGCCCAGATCCATAGCCTCTTGCTTGCGCCCAGAATCTGCACAAGAGCCAAGGATAAAAGCAGTTACAGATTTTCTGCCTTAGTTTCCCTACCTGGTATCTTAATCCTCTTAGTCTTCATTGCTTTAGCAACTCTCTAGTGCCTTTAAACATATGATTTTTAAAAATGTATCTGATATTTCTAGTTCTCAGCTGGAGCATTGTTCCATCAGTAGCTACTCCATCCTACCCAGAATGGAAGTGTCCCTGTAATATTTCTTTTTAATCTATATAGGACTAAAAATTAAGTAATAAATATTTAGCATCTAGATTGATGATTTTATAAAAATAAACATATTTTGAGGATACACACCTAAAACTCTAAGAACTATTTTTAAATATCACTCAGAAAAGTCTCTGTTACATTTTTTCCAGAGCAGAGATAGTTGGTACTTCCTTGGCATTCAGATAGAAATTTTCTCCTAATTTTATTCTAGAACTTCTCATCTCATATTGTATAGTTTACTACTCATCTTTTTTTCTAATCACATTCTCTTATCAGTAAAAAGAATGATAATTTAAAAAATGAAGACATTTTCAAAGACATGAAAGTTTCCCATGTTCATTGAAGAAAATTAAGAGAGCACAGCTAGGTATAGTTTCTAGTTTCTAGTTTACAGCCTGGCTACAGTTATTTGGGTTCTGGGTTGTTCTCCAGGGGCCAGCTTCTCTTTGCCAGCCCCTGCCTTCACTCAGTGAAACCTGGTTTGCTTCAGGTAGATTCCCTGCGTTCTCCTGCCCTGCTTCCAGGCTTCAGTGCACAACCTCTCTTGCACTTGGAAAACCCACAGTGGGAATCACTCTACAGGAAAGCAAGCAACCATGCATAGCTCTCCTCCTAGGAAGCACTTGTCACTTTCTAAAATTTAGCTCATTTAAGACTTTTTCCCCCCATGTCCTCAGCTGTCTGAGTTTATTTAAGTATAACTATAATCTTGTAGCTTATCTAGTTTGTTGTTGTTGTTGTTGTTGTTGTTGTTAGATTAGCTAGGGATGATAATCTCTTGTGATTTTTTTCTACGTACTAATGCAGAAATTCCTTATACTTGTATGGTTTTTAGTTAGCAAAATATGCACTCAGATTATGTCAGATTATGGACTCTCAGTTTTAGGTATATTTTGCTTTTATTAGTGTATGTCTGCTCATGTACACACACTCATGTGCTTTGGGAGGCAGTATTTGGAAGAAGCCGCATCAGAGACAGTTAACCAAATATCATTTTAAGTCAAAAGTGTGTGTAGCCTTCCAATTATACTTATTCAGTTTACTCTCTGATAATTATACTGCATTAATCTTAGCTGGTTGATTTATGAAATTACAGATAAATATTGAATAACTTAATGTCTGATAATTTAAGATATTTCCTGTTATGTCATGCTCTGATAAGCACAGTTAAATTGTATTCTTGTGATAAATCACAATGTTTATTGTGTTATGTGTCACTGGTTACTTCTCTTTGCCTTCATAACTCATGCTCTTTCAGCTGCACCTCTTCATACATGTAGATTGCAATTGTGAAAAATAAATAATAAGACCTGAAGGGAATGTAAAAGTTCTAGTATTGAAGTATTAGAATGATTGAATTATGAGTGATTTTCTTTCCCTTCTTCAAAGAGTTCCCCAAGATTTCTAATGATGAAGGCAATGGGGTGCCTGGGTGGTTCAGTTGGTTAAGTGTCTGCCTTTGGCTCAGGTCATGATTCTGGGGTCCTGGGATTGAGGCCTGCATCAGGCTCCCCGCAGAGCGGGTAGCCTGCTTCTCTCTCTGCCAATCTCTCTCTGTCTCTCATGAATAAATAAATAAAATCTTTAAAAGAATGATGAAGGCAATGAATTTACAGAATTTTAAACTCAGATATACAGATAAGTGGCACAATGAAATGAAGTGTATTTTTGTTAACAAAATCTGAATCCCATTTTAAATGATTGTGATATATATTTATCTTTTCTTTTTCTCATTTTAAAGGTTTCCTAGCAGTAGCAATGGTAAATAAATTACTCATTGTAAAATATTATACTTATTATGGTATTCAAAAGGATACTTTTCAAAGGGAAAGAGACTTTTTACCCTCTAGATGTACTCTAAAAATGAATAGAATCTGAATATGTGGAATTTATATTCTTTCCTTAAAATCAGTGATAATTTTAGATATGCTTTATATTAGCTTGTTCTCAGGATCAGATCCTAAAAGGAGGCATTTTTCTAGGTAGTAATGAATAGAAAGAAAATACGATGGAGAAAAGTCACCATCTGATTATTTGCATTTTATTTGCCTCTTATCCTTAGTTTCAAATCCTCTAACAGAGAATAAGGACATCACTTATTCAATCTTATTATTAATTTGGAATCTCCATGGTCTTGCCTGGATTGCTCTTCTATTTAACTTAATAACCAACTTTTTTCAAGAAATGGAATCAAAGCTACATAAAGACACATCTGAAATAGAAGTTGGAGAAGAAAAAAGAAGCCAAGCGCTAGATATCAATGTTCAGTAGGTTTCCTCCACCCAAACTGCAAAGGGTTTCTATAGAGCACGTCCGAAAGTGTCAGAACAGGAAGGAGGAAAAGAAAAACAACCAGCTATTTCTCCATAAACCTCTTGTGTGCATTATATTTCCATGTTGAAATTTATTCATTTATTTTAATTTTGTGTTGTCATTAAGAAAAATAAGAATATAATGCAAATCTCAACTTTACTTGTCAACTTTCCCCGTATCAACCTCACCCCATATTTGGACTCACACTGGCATTTGTATACAATAGAAGCTCATTCTGAAAGCTGTGCTTGCAATTCTTTTCCCATCATGTATTTTAATAAAGGTAGAAATACTTACAAAACTGTATAGAGCTATTTTCATTGGGATCTGTTTCTTTACACATTATTTCTAATCATCAATCCATTGTTTCTTAAAATTTTGTGTGTTTTTTAAAGCCCTATCAAACAAAAAAGTATATTAACCCCAAAAGTATGGCTTGAGAGATTTATTTCAGAAGGTATGATCTATAAATTATAGCATTATCCTTTTTGGGAAAGTGAGGAAATTTTCTCTTCAACACTATGAAATATTGTTCACTGTGTTCTTTTTTAAAAACCAAGGTGTGAATTCTCTCCCTATAGACACAGGTATGGGTATGGACATAGACAAAGGCATGTTTGTGTCTGCAGTTCCTGGATAAATGTGAGAGCCAGAGAGCTTTTCTGTAGCTTACGAAAAGACCTTTATCTCTTTCAGTGGAAGGTCATAGCTGAACAAGAAGCTGAAAACCTAGTTCTTAGAGTCACGGTGCTCTAGAGACCTTTGAATACTCAGTCAAAGCAGGTCTATTATGCAAAAGCTAGGGCCCTAGTGTGCATCCTGAAGCTTGGGACAGGGAAATCTGCTGACTCTACATCCTTTACCCCTGGACCCCTGTGCTAGCTGAGGTGACTCACCTTTCCTTGATAAGAGAGGCTGCTGTGTACTGGAAAATGCTGCAGGAGCCTCTCCCTGACAAGCTATCAGATGTTCCTCTCAGAAGAAACCCTCACCTCCTTTCCTGTCTGCCAGGTCAACATCTAGAGTTAAATCCCTGCATCAACTTCCAGGGGACATTATGGTCTGATAAGGAAGGAAAGATACTATACAACAAAGAATTGCAAGAATTCGTTGACCTGTACCTGGGATTTGATTTGGAATGTTCCATGATCAAGGTATACAAGATGTAAAACTGGTCATGCAAGAATCATAGGCTTAGGGGCACTTGCTCATGATAACATTTAACCCTGTATTAGGCTGGGTTTTCCAGAGAAGCAAAACCAATCTTTATATAAAAATTGTTAAACAGGGAGCCCATTAGACTGAGGTGATGTCTAATGCCTTGGCGGCCTAAGTAAGCAAACCAAGACCTAAGTTTCAAGGTTAAGAAATCAAAACCTGAGGAAAACCAATTACAAACAGCTAATTAGACTTTCCCAAATAAGGCAGCTGCCTAAGATACAGCCAATCAAATAATTTCCTTGCTTTGCTTCTGGGTCTTTTCTATAAGTCTTGCCCCTAGCTCCTGTTGGTGGGGTGTGCTTAACCACTTCTGTTTTGGCACTGCCCAACTCAAATTTATTTTTGCTCAAATAGACTCCTAAAATTTTTAATATATCTCAGTTTATCTTTTAACAATACGGATCTTCCTTGACTTAAAATGAGTTATGCCTGGATAAACCCATCATATACTGAAAATATCGTAAGATGAAAATACATTTAGTACACCTACCAAACATCATAGCTTAGCCTAGCCCACCTTAAATATGCCGCAAACACTTGCATTAGCCTACTGTGGCCAAAATCATCTAACACAAAGCCTATTTATAACGAAAGGTTGAATGTCTCGTGCAATATATTGAATACTGTGCTGAAAGCGAAAAACAGAATGGTTGTATGAGTACAGAGTGGTTGTCCATGCATCTACTGTTTATCCTCATGATTGGGTTGCCAACTAGGAGCTGGTTAGTTTGGGAAGCACTTGTAAAAGAGATTCCACAGAGGTCCCTAACCTCCCCTTCCACCACGTGAGGACATAGCAAGAGGTGCTGACTATAAACCAGGAAGAGGGCCTCACCCAATCATGCTGGCACTCTGATCTCATCTTCCAGCCTCCAGAACTGTAGGAAATAAATTTCTGTTGTTTATAAGCCAGCCAGTCTATGGTATTTTGTTATAACAGCCTGAATAGACTGAGACACTTGGGTCAAATCTGATCTGAATGGCCTGTTTGCCCAAGCAGACCCTAGGATCAGGGGGAGAGAGGGGACAAGGAAGAACACCGCAGCGCCCTCCCCCCTCCCCGCTTTTTTTTTTGCTTTGGGATGTATTTACAGGTATAGGGCAAGCAGATGCAACAAGTAGCTTCTCTCCATTTTCTGGTCTCAGAATTGTTTAATAAAGCCCTTTTATTCCCCTTGCCTACCTCATGGTGACAAGAATGTAACTAAGGTGCAACAAGTAAATTTGTCCAGTAGTGACCCTGGGAATTCATTCCAGGTAGTGTGGATGTTAAGATGGCAGGGACTAGGGGAATCTCCCCTTGTGCCAGAGCTTCCCACCCCTGTCCCTGACCCCATCCCCAGGAGGAGCTACAACTTCCCACAGGCCCCAACATCTCCAGGTGCTGAGCTGCTGTGTTTCCCAGACAAATCCCTAAATGGCTGCATCTAAAGCCAGAATGCCTGGCACCCAAACACTCTGTTTGTTTCTAATGAAGTCAATCTCATGCCTAACTAATAAGAATTGCGGAAATAAATGAAGACTAGTTCTGAATAAACAAGGGTTGTTTATTCAGAGCTGGCTATAGCAAGAGAGTCACCCACCATGACTTGTATTTGGCAGAGACTCAAAGTCAGGCAAGGGAAATGGAAGAGCTTTATAGGGAGAAAAGGGGAAAGCTTCAGGTGTGCTCTCATCAGAGACAGTTGGTATGGGGAAGCTGGAAAAGGCTAACTAGAAGCAGAGCATCTCATGTGGTTACCGCGGGGGAACACTTTTGGCTTACTCTGATTGGTCCTGAGCTGGAAGCAGGGGTGATAAAAGGAAGCTGGCAGTCGTTGAGCAAGGCCTGACCACTCTGGGCAGATTCCTGCAAATGTGGTGGTTTGGCTTCCCAGACCGGTTGCTGCAGAGGTGGTGAGTCTGGGTTCTATTATCATATATGATCTGGCCATTGTCTGTATATTCAGACTCTCAGAATGGAGAGCAATGGTGGGTGGGAGTCTCCAGACCTACAAAGATTCAGAGATCTATGACTGTTCAGCAGTACCCAGCCCCAGCACTCTTCTTTTGGGAATAGGGAAAGACTGAAGGACGGACATATGCCTTCTCCTGAGCTAAACTCTCCCAGAAAAGCCTGTTCTTTAACCAGTGGTTCTTAACTCAGGAGGTAGTTTTATCCCCACAGGGGATGTTTGGCAATGTCTGGAGATATTTCTGGTTATCACAACTGGGGTATGCCACTGGCATCTAAGGGGTAGATGCCAGGGATGCGGCTAAATATCTTCTAATACACATGTGACAGCCCCACACAATAAGCCATTATCTGGCCCAAAATGTCAGTAGTGCCAAATCCCAACATACACTGTGGGGTGCTATGGAATTTACCTTTATTATCCCTATAGAAAGATACAATAAAATGTTCAACAATAATAGGCAATTTCTCTAAGTATATATCCTAAGGATAGAGAAAGCTACAAAAAAATTTTATGATGAATTGTATTACAGGTTTATTTATAAATCAGAAAAATTGGCAACCACCTAAACAACGAGGGAATGAATTTTGGTCCATCCACCCAGTGGAATATTAGGTACCCTTAAAAATATTTCCTTACATAATATTCAGTGACATGGAAAATGATACATAATTTAATGGTAAGTAAAAACAACTAGGATAGAAAATGGAATATACCCATACTGTTCAGTGTTGTGGAATTCACCTTTATTCTTGCATGACAACACCACGATGGGACCCTCCCTCCATCTCAGCAGTCTTCCTGGGGATGCAATAGACTAGGATATTAAATGAAAATTATCCTATTCCAGCTTATCAGAGTTCCCCAAAATTTTAATTGTTGAACCCCTAAAGATATATGTTATGAATAAGTTATTCAGCTCTAGGCTGAGTGTTCAGGTGATCTCTTTTTCTGCTTCATGGTTCTTCTCACAAAAGGTTTAAGGTGCCTCCCTGAACAACCCAAATATATCATGCAAGTGTATTACTCTAGACTTCAGGGAGGATAAAAAGAATTTCTTTGAGGTCTTCTTCACTCAGGTAACAATGAATCCTCACTGAGCTATTTGCCTCCTTAATGGAAACAGTTTATTTATACTCATATTGATAAAGATTCTCTAGGGATCTTTTTGATAATTGGTACACATACTTCACCTAGAAGCTAGTTTAGGGATTGTACATAACAAATAGTACTTCTCCCACTGCTGTGTATATATAATGACTTGATCCCTTACATTGCTGAATATAATCCCATATGGCCCAGACTTCACCCATAAATACTTGAGTACATGATCTGGGTGTTATTAGTAAGTCTGTAGATAGTGTCTGCATATGGCTCCTCTTGTCATGGAAGGCAAAGACTTGTCCTGCTGATCCCATATAGCTAGAAATTGCCTTATTTCCTGAAGAGGAAATGGTCTTGCAGGAAGTGAAGTTATACCTCCACCTATGAACAGTACTGGACATTATTAGAATCAACAGGATCGAGGGAACCATATTGGGAAAGGAGAAAAAATCAATTAGCAGCTTTTATTTATTTTTTAAAAAGATTTTTATTTTTATTTATTTGACAGAGGGAGACACAGCAAGAGAGGGAACACAAGCAGGGGCAGAGGGAGAGGGAGAAGCAGGCTTCCCGCTGAGCAGGGAGCCCGATGTGGGGCTCGATCCCAGGATTCTGGGGTCATGACCTGAGCCGAAGGCAGACGCTTAACAACTGAGCCACCCAGGCACCCCTCAAGTAGCAACTTTTAAGCAATTGCTGTGTGATCATTCCTTAGTCCCTGTTAAGCCATGTGTTCAGCTTCATTCCCAAAGCCTTGATACTATAGCTAACTCAAAATATTCTTCTATTTGGCCTCAAGGACTTTCTACTTTGCTTTAAACCTTTCAGTGATTGGTAATACCAAGACTCTCTGTCCAGGGTTAGTCAGTGGGTTGACCTAAAATGGATCCCTCTGATTTTTTTTAAAAATATTTATTTATTTATTTATTTATTTATTTATTTATTTATTTATTCGAGCGAGAAGAGAGAGAGCGCACAAGTGGTGAGAGGGGCAGAGGGAGAGAGAGAGAAGCAGACTCTCTGCTGAGCATGGAGCCTGATGTGCAGTAAAACAATTCACAAAGTGGTTAGGGTCTTCTGTTCAAGGACATCATTAAAGGTGTCCTGGTGGTACAGTGAATATCACCGTCAGTGGGGAAATACAGAGCTTTTCCCCTAAGGTCAGGAACACGACAGGGATGTCCACTCTTACCACTGTTGTTCAACATAGTCCTGGTAGTCCTAGCCTCAGCAATCAGACAACAAAAAGAAATCAAAGGCATCCAAATTGGCAAAGAAGAAGTCAAACTTTCACTCTTTGCAGATGACATGATACTCTATGTTGAAAACCCAAAAGACTCCACCCCAAAATTGCTAGAACTCATACAGAAATTCAGCAAAGTGGCAGGATATAAAATTAATGCACAGAAGTCAGTTGCATTTCTATACACTAACAACAAAGCAGAAGAAAGAGAAATCAAAGAATCAGTCCCATTTACAATTGCACCAAAAACCATTAGATACCTAGGAATAAACCTAACCAAAGAGACAAAGGATCTGTACCCTAAAAACTATAGAACACTATGCAAGAAATTGAGGAAGACACAAAGAAATGGAAAAACATTCCATGCTCATGGGTTAGAAGAATAAATATTGTTAAAATGTCTATACTACCCAAAACAACCTACACATTCATTGCAATCCCTATCAAAATACCGTCAACATTTTTCACAGAGCTGGAACAAACATTCCTAAAATTTGCATGGAACCAGAAAAGGCCTCGAACAACAAAAGGAATGTTGAAAAAGAAAACCAAAGCTGGTGGCATCACAATTCTGGACTTAAAGCTGTATTACAAACTATGGTACTGATACAAAAACAGACACATGTATCAATGGAACAGAATAGACAACCCAGAAATGGATCTACAACTCTATGGTCAACTACTCTTCAACAAAGCAGGAAAGAATGTCCAATGGAAAAAAGACAGTCACTTCAACAAATGGTGTTGGGAAAATTGGACAGCCACGTGTAGAAGCATGAAACTGGACCATTTTCTTACATCACACACAAAAATAAACTCAAAATGGATGAAAGACCTACATGTGAGATCGGAATCCATCAAAATGCTGGAGAACACAGGCAAGAACCTCTTTGATCTTGGCCACAGCAACTTCTTGCTAGACATGTCTTCAAAGGCAAGGAAAACAAAAGCAAAAATGAACTATTGGGACTTCATCAAGATAAAATCTTTTGCACAGCAAAGGAAACAGTCAACAAAACTAAAAGACAGCCTATGGAATGGGAGAAGATATTTGCAAATGTCTTATCAGATAAAGGGCTAGTATCCAAAATCTATAAAGAACTTATCAAACTCAACACCCAAAGAACAAATAATCCAATCAAGAAACCGGCAGGAGACATGAACAGACATTTCTCCAAAGAAGAAATGTTCCACATCACTTGGCATCAGGGAAATACAAATCAAAACCACAATGACACACCACCTCACACCAGTCAGAATTGCTAAAATTAACAAGCCAGGAAAAAACAACAAATGTTGGTGAAGATGTGGAGAAAGGGGAACCCTCTTACACTGTTGGTGGGAATGCAAGCTGCTGCAGCCACTCTGGAAAACGGTGTGGAGGTTCCTCAAAAAATTAAAAATAGAGCTACCCTATGACCCAGCAATTGCACTACTAGGTATTTATCCAAAGGATACAAACATAATGATTCAAAGGGGCACATGCACCCCAATGTTTATAGCAGCAATGTACACAATAGCCAAACTATGGAAAGAGCCCAGGTGTCCATCGACAGATGAATGGATAAAGAAGACGTGGGGTGTGTGTGTGTGTGTGTGTGTGTGTGTGTGTGATGGAATATTACTCAGCCATCAAAAAGAATGAACTCTTACTATTTGCAATGATGTGGATGGAACTAGAGGTATTATGCTATGCAAAATAAGTCAGTCAGAGAAAGACAAATATATGATTTCACTCATATGTGGAATTTAAGAAACAAAACAGATGAACATAGGGGAAGGAAAGGAAAAATACAATGAAATCAGAGAGGGAGACAAACCATAAGAGATTCTTAACTCTAGGAAACAAACTGAGGGTTGCTGGAGGGGTGGTGTGTGGGGAATAGGGTAACTGGGTGATGGGCATTAAGGAGGGCTCTTGATGTAGTGAGTACTAGGTATTATATGCAACTGATGAATCATTAAATTCTACCTCTAAAACTAATAATACACCATATGTTAATTAAATTGATTTTAGATTTAAAAAAGGAAAAAATAAAGGTGTCCTGGTAATAAAGAATAATGCCAACGTGATGGATGACTTCTCAATGTAGTATCGGCTAAAAAAAAATTTTTTTAGAGATGGGGGGAGGGACAGAGGAAGAGGGAGAAAATCTTAAGTCCCCTGACACAGGGACTTGATCTCACGACCCTGAGATCATGACCTGAGCCAAAATCAAGAGTTGGTTGCTTAACCAACTAAGCCACGCAGGTGCCCCAGGATCCCTCTGATTCTGTAAAACAAAAATGTATATGGATATTTCTGTTCTAACCAATGTTTGTTTTTCTTTAGTCGGAATCTTTTTCTGAATGAACCACGCACTCTTATCACGGAAAGTAAATGAGGCCATTCTAATTTTAATTCAAGTTCAGAGCTCTTCATTGTATATTTGCAAAATTCTTCATGGTGCGCGTGGCCAAATATCACCCATATTCTTTCCTCTTTTACCTTTTTCTACCACATGCAATAGACAGAGGATCTTGACCTGATGCCATCTTCCTGAGAGAAAGAATCAGGATAACCGAACACGAAGAGCTACAATATTAGAGCTCAGGCCAGGTTCACCCTGGACCACCTCACAGTCCTGAGTGTGTGGAGGTAGAGGGCATGAGGTTCATCCACCACTGCAGCTCAGGCAGGAATTCGCACAGGTTCCTGTGGTGGTAAACAGAGCAGAAGCTCAACTGAGGTGTCACTTTGGCACAACTGGGGACGAGTGCTTCTGTTGTGGCCAGAAAGGTCTGCTCTGAGCAGAGCTTTGGTATAATCTCAAGAAATCAGCTTTTAGTAGGGATGTTCTATAGCCTTAGGGGGATGTGTCTAAGTTCTAGATCCAGAGGCAAAGCAGGAAGAACCATCGTTAGTCCTTTGGACAGAAAATGCTTCACAAAGTCTTCTGGGGATTATCTGCAGAAGGAGGAACCTGGGAGGAAGGAAAGCTATTTTAACCACTAGTGAGAAAGGGCATCATTCAGCAGTTTGATCAGAACATTGGCAGAAGAGGGGCGCCTGGGTATCTCAGTCGTTGGGCATCTGCCTTCGGCTCAGGTCATGATCCCAGGGTCCTGGGATCGAGCCCCGCATCGCTCCCTGCTCGGCGGGAAGCCTGCTTCTCCCTCTCCCACTCCCCCTGCTTGTGTTCCCTCTTTCGTTGTCTCTCTCTCTGTGTCAAAAAAAAAAAAAATTTAAAAAAAAAAGAGGGGTGCCTGGGTGGCTCAGTCATTGGGCATCTGCCTTCAGCTCAGTCATGATCTCAGGGTCCTGGAATTGAGCCGGGCATCAGGCTCCCCGCTCCACAGGAGGCCTGCTTCTCCCTTTCCCACTCCCCCTGCCTGTGTTCCCTCTCTCACTGTCTCTCTCTGTCAAGTTAATGAATAAAATCTTAAAAAAAAAAAAAATGGGGGGAGCGGGGAGCACCTGGGTGGCTCAGTCATTAAGCATCTGCCTTCGGCTCAGGTCATGATCCCAGGGTCCTGGGATCGAGCCCCGCATCGGGCTCCCTGCTCGGCGGGAAGCCTGCTTCTCCCTCTCCCACTCCCCCTACTTGTGTTCCCTCTCTCACTGTGTCTCTCTCTGTCAAATAAATAAATAAAATCTTTAAAAAAAAAAAAACAAACATTGGCAGAAGAGATATTACTTTGTACTTTTAGGTGGCAAATAGGACATACAGGTTATAAAGCTACAGACTAAAATAGCTAAGAGAACATACTTCAACTGAAAATGTCCAAGTAAATATAATAAAAAGCATATAAAATGACAATAAAGTTAATAATAAGTAATAGGAGATAATTAAAACCAGAAGAGAAATAGAAAGTATGAAAGACAGAAGAGGTTGAGGCTGTTAGTAAGCAATAAAATAAAACTGAAATACAGATGTTGGGACTTATCTCCTGTGCCCCCACCGACCTGGGAGCAGATGGGTTCCTTTGAGCATGTCAGGTACCAAAGCTTCACAGACTTCCTGTTTGGACGGTTTGCCCAAGCTCACTGCAAGAACTCCTGGGGCCATGAAGGTGGGCATATTGTAAACCTTCAGAGAGAAACCTCCGGACGTGGTTCTAGCCACCTTTTCTTCTTGGCCCCAGAAGATATACAAAACCAAGGCCCAGTTCCTTCTCAAGCGGTGTGTTTGGGTAGATGTATATTTTGTGCTTGTTATTTTAATCTTTAAAATTTTACTAAAAGAACCTCCAATTAACTGAATTGTGTAAATCTGGGCTTTTATTTTCCCATGCCGGGTGAAATCCTTGCTGGTTAGTCACAAAAAAACCAACATTTAGAATAGCACCAACAGCTACTTAAATGTAGACATAATATCTAAAAAGAAAGAATTGTGCCTGAAGAACTAGCCTTAAAAATAAATACTTATAAAGCAGTTGCTAATGTTACTTTCCAGTGATTTTCCCTAACTGCCCATCCTTTTAATGTAAATTAAACTCACTAAGCTTAGATTTGTGGATTTGGCACTGTTTGTTAGTCACTTCTCTCTCTCTCTCTCTCTGTTTTTTATTAGAGAGAAAGAGCAGGGGGGAGGGGCAGAGGGAGAAGAGAGAATCCCAAGCAGACCCCCAGCTGAGCGTGGAGCCTGATGCAGGGCTCGATCTCATGACCCTGAGATCATGACCTGAGCCAAACCAAGAGTTGAATGCTTAACCCCCTGAGACACTCAGGTGCCCCCGTTGGTCATTTTCTACTTATGTTATCAAAGGTGGCTGCTTTTAAAATTATAAATACATATAAATCTACTCAGGGATCAAGTGCTTTTACTGGGCAGGCTATAAATGGTCAGTACTTAAATCTTGGGGTTGAAGTTGAAAATGTTTTTTTCCTCATAGCTTTGATGATATTATTTCATATTTTTCTAGCACCTAGTTTGATAAGAAATCAAGTGCCAGTGTGCGTTTCACTGTTTGATTCTCATTGTTTAATCCACCCTCACCTATCTCTCTCTCTGTCTCTATTTTCCAGATTTTTAAAAAGATTTTATTTATTTATTTGACAGATTGAAAGAGAGAGCACAAGCAGGGTGAGCAGCAGGGCAGAGGCAGAGGGAGAAGCAAGGCAGGGAGCCCAATGCTGGCCTCGATCCCAGGACCCTGGGACCATAACCTGAGCTAAAGATGCTTAACCTACTGAGCCACCCACATGCCCCTTTTTTCCAGATTTTTTCCCCCTGAAATTTCATACTAATGATCCAATATATGGGACTTTAATTTTTCACTGTGGCAGGCCCATGGTGATCTTTTCTATATGAAAAGTGGTTATGTTCATCTCTGGGAAACTCTGTTTTACTATTTTTCACACTGGAGTTCCCATTACTGGGTTGATTGGCTTCCTACATAGATTCCCCTGGATCTCATATTTTCTTTAAAAAAAATGTGAGTTTTTGTCTCGTTGCTCTACTTTATGGAATATTTTCTTGGCTTTATCTTCTAATCCTTTATTAATTTTTTTGTTGGGAGATAATGGCTTTCAGGTCCAAACACTTTCTATTAAAAAAAAAAATGTGCTGTTTGTTTTTCCTATTATCCAGTTCTTGTTGTCAGAATAAAATATTTTCATAACATCTCCAAAGAGACTCATCAGGCTCTCTTCTGTTCCACGAGCTATTTTCTTCAGGCCCATTTATTTCCTGCTTGTTTATTTTGGTCTCTTATTTTGGAGACTAATCTCAGTAGCGTTTAAGTAGTGGTCTTAAGATGGTCATAAATATTTGAGAATGCACAGGCAAAAAGCCATAGCAACTGGTGAGATTTGCTTTTAGATGGCCAGCAGGGGGGTGGTTGGTTGATACAGTAAGAGGCTGCTAAATGCCAGAATGTAGAGGTCTTTGCTTCTGGGGCACTGACTTTCTTTAGAGAAATATCCTCCAGTTTGGGGCTTGGGAAATATAGCAACTATGAAGTGTTGGGTTGGAGAAGGTAAGGGGGTATTAACAGTTCTGCATATAGACTTTTGAATTAGAGCCCAGGATTTTAGCTCCACAACCAACTCTTACCCTGGAGTTTCCAAGCCTTGAGCCTCTTTGAGACTAACGCCATGACTATCTACATATGCTAGCTTCTGGTTTTCTCTTGCTTCTCTATCTGACATCATTCCTCTATTTACTTTCTGTCTTCCCCAAATTTGTTGAAATCTCTTGTTTGCTGTTGGCCTCCCTCCCCTTTTCTTCATCAGTCTGGTTTACCTGAATAGAGTATTATCTTAAAGAAAAGTGAACTTGGTGAGTTGGATGCTGGGGAAAACCTGGTCTATCTATGAATCTGGGTCAAGTTAGAGCACATGATTCTGCAAATCAGTGTGTTGTGCACAATGTGGTAAAAGAGGAGGGCTGGGACTAGGATGATATGAGTGAGGCACTCATTCATTGCCTTGGGTACAAAATTTAAGGTGACATGCACCAAAAAACTCAATTGAGTCAAAATTATTAAAAGTATCAAAATTTTAAATAAAGGCAGGATCAGATTACTGATTTTTTCCTATTGCTTTGGACTTCAATATGACTTGAAATGGCACTGTTACTAATCCTGTCTTTATTTAAAATTTTGATATTTTGTTCATCATAGTTTTTTGCATAATTTTTTATATAAAAAGGGGTGCTTGGGTGGCTCAGATGGTTAATTGTTCAACTCTTGATTTCAGCTCAAGTCATGATCTTGGGGTTGTGAGATCGAGCCCCACGTAAGGCTCTGCACTGGGTATGGAGCCTGCTTAAGATTCTCTCTCTGCCTCTCCCCCACCTCAAAAAAATATTACACTAACGTATGATGTATCTTGATTAATGAGATTTTTTGGAGATCCCTTAAATTTTGTGCAAGCCGGTGAGATTGAAATAGCTGGCAGAGAGAACAACTTACATAAGTCTTTGCAAATTATAAGAAGTGTTTTATAACCAGTTAAGAAATTATTGCTCTACCATTTCCTAAAATGTTTCCCTCATTCATAAGGTTGAAGATGGCTCACTATACAAAGGCAGAAATTTACCTAATTGCCTCATTGCCCACTTGGTTAACCTATTTCTAGTTAGGACTGATGATGGGAAAAGTCAGGAACACAGAAGTATAGTATCTGGACATAACAGGTACTAAAATGCTACGTGAATGAATATATACTTACAGTGTTGATACCATTATCAAAAGTGCATAAATAAGATTCACTTCTAAATAAGGCAGAATATGAAAAATTATGAAACACACAATTAAAACCTATAGTTCAAAAACTGCTTTTAAGCACACTGGTTCAGTTACAGCCAGTTCTATGGGAAGGAAGAATTGAACACTCATATCAGAACCTTTTGTATATCTTTTTATTCTTAGTTATATATATTTTATGTATAGTAAATTGTATAAAATTTTCATTAAATTTTTTAAACGCTCAAAAAAAGTGGCAAAGCTGACATACAAATGACCACCACTGAAACAGAATTGAGGAAACAGAAAAGTGGTTTAATGTTTCAAACTTATCCTTTAATTTGAAAATGTAAAATATCAGACAAAAAGAAAAGTTATTCAAGATATTAAAAATAAAAGAGTTAGCAGTATTAAACACTCAATAAAGATAATGAATACCAGAATAAACACTGCTGAAAATGGAAATTAGAACATCAAGAAAAATTCATCAAGAATATAGAGAAAAAGAGAAATGTAGAATTAAAATGACAAATGCAGAAGATAAAGAAGATACACTAAGCTCTGTAATCATTTTGAAAAATGATCTCCTACCAAAAGCCATCTGCTAAAATTCAGTGTCTTTCAGAGAAACACTTCAGAAGCTAGAAAGACATGGAAAATCCCTTTGCTTAATGGAGGGCATCTTTCAGAAATAACCAGATATGTAACAGGGTTAGTCCCATCTAAGTTAGGAAAAAATTAAGTTGCCCTTAATAACCACTTAAACATTATTTTGAAGGTATTTGATGCAATAAGATAAAGAAGAATAAATTCTAAAAAAGGATGTCAAATAGTTTCCCTAGAAAATATAAGGAAACAACTAATAAACTATATTAGCCAAGAACAACTAAAACACTAAATCAAGTAGGAATCAACCATAACAGTGCCATGTTGGGATAAAAATAAATATACAAATTCTAATAAATTTTTAATACCAAAAATGGTTTTAAATATAATGGCAGACATAAAAAAGATCCATCTCCCATCTTTTTCAATACTCTGTTCAGAGAAGCCAGACTGATGAAGAAGAGGGAAGGGAGGCCACCAGCAGATAAGAGGTTTCAACAAATTTCTGGAAGAAAATTGCTAAATTATAACATAGGAGAACATCTAGGTAACCTTGGGTTTGGTGATGAGTTTTTACATGCATAACACAAAAAGCACAGTCCATGAAAGAAAATATTTGCTAAGTTGGACTTAATTAAAATTAAAAACTTTTACCCTGGCAAAGGCAATGTTAAGAAAAATACTTGCAAAACGTATATCCAATAAAGGACTTGTCTCCAAAATATACAAAGAACTCTTAAAACTCAACATTTAAAAAATGGGCAAAATATCTGGACACACACCTCATCAGAAAAGATACACAGATGGCAAATAAACATAGGAAAAGATGCTCAATATTAAATGTCATTAGGGAATTACAAATTAAAACAATAATTAGCTGCAACTACATGCCTATTAGGATGGCTAAATATATTAAATATATATATTTGTATCCCAATATGGCACTATTATGTTTGATTCCTACCTGATTTAAAACACAGCATCAAATGCTGATGAGGATAGGGAGCAACAGGAACTCATTTATTGATGGTGGGAATGCAAAATGATGCAGTCACTTTGGAAGACAGTCTGGCAGTTTCTTACAAAGGTAAACATAGTCTTATCATGCAATCCAACATTTGTACTCCTTCATATTTACCTAAATGAGTTAAAAATGTCCACACAGGAAACTGCATGAATGTTTATAGCAACTTTTTTATAATTGCCAAATAGGTGAATGGATAAAGAAACTGGCATATCCACACATGGAATTTTTTTAAAAGATTAGCTTGGTGATGGGTATTAAGGAGGGCACATACTGCATGGAGAACTGGGTGTTAAATGAAAACAATGAATCATGGAACACAACATCAAAAACTAATGATGTACTGTATGGTGACTAACATAAAATAAAATTAAATTTAAAAAAAGAAGTATTTTTATTTATTTATTTATTTATTTATTTATTTATTTATTTATTTATTTATTTATTTATTTATTT
>NC_058411.1:40064574-40092011 GCF_002201575.2 Neomonachus schauinslandi | reverse complement strand
TTTATTTATTTATTTATTTATTTATTTATTTATTTATTTATTTATTTTAGAGAGAGAGAACATGAGCAGAAGGGGCATAGGGAGAGAGAATCTCAAGCAGACTCCACACAGGGCTCGATCTTGCAACCATGAGATCACGACCTGAGACAAAACCAAGAGTTGGACCTTAACCAACTGGGCCACCCAGGCACCCCAATACATGGAATATTATTCAGTAATAAAATTAAATGAACTATCAAGGTATGAAAAGACATAGAGGAGCCTTAGGTACATATTGTTAAGTGAAAGAAGCCAGTCTGAAAAGATCACATACATATTGTATGATTCCAACCATATAATATTCTGGAAAGGGCAAAACTATAGAGACAGTGAAGATCAGTGGTTGGGTGAGGTTCAGGGGAAGGGAGGGAGGGAAGAATATGTAGAGTACAGAGGATTTTTAGAGCAATGAAACTGATCTGTATAGTAGTGTAATGGTGGATACATTATATTATACATTGTCAAAATCCATAGAACTGCACAACACAAAGAGTGAACTTGAATGTAAACTAAGGACTGTAGTTAATAATGTTAGTCAGTTGTAACAAATGTATCATGCTAATGCAAGATGTTAATAACAGAGGAAAATGCTTTGGAGGGGAAAGGAAGAGGAGGTATATGGGAATTGTCTGTATTTTCTCCATTTTTTCTATAAACCTAAAACTACTTTTTATTTGTTTTTATTTATTTATTTGAGAGAGAGAATGAGATAGAGCATGAGAGTGGGGAGGGTCAGAGGGAGAAGCAGACTCCCTGCTGAGCAGGGAGCCCGATGCGGGACTCGATCCCGGGACTCCAGGATCATGACCTGAGCCGAAGGCAGTCGCCCAACCAACTGAGCCACCCAGGCGCCCTAAAACTACTTTTTAAAAAAAAAAGTCTATTAAAAAAACCCCACTAAATTGGCATTTTTGCCAGAAGTGTGGTATTTAAAAAAAAAAAAACTAAGTCTCCAGAGAAAATAGAAAATTCTTTATTTTATTTTTTTTAAGATTTTATTTATTTATTTGAGAGAGAGAGGGAGAGAGAGAGAACAAGCAGGATGAGGAGAAGAGGGA
Source organism: Neomonachus schauinslandi (assembly GCF_002201575.2). Lineage (NCBI taxonomy): Eukaryota > Metazoa > Chordata > Mammalia > Carnivora > Phocidae > Neomonachus > Neomonachus schauinslandi. The sequence continues at coordinate 40,090,914 of NC_058411.1, read as the reverse complement.
GAAGTGGACTCCCTGCCTAGCATGGAGCTGGACATGGGACTTGATCCTGGGGCTCCAGGATCATGACCTGAACCAATGGCAGATGCTTAACTGACTGAGCCACCCAGGAACCATGAAAATTCTTTATTTTATGAGCGAAATCTGGTCCTAATATTTTTGCCAAGGTCAGAAAAAACCTTGTACTTTTTGTCTCCCATAAAAACCACTGTGCTCTACGTATCTTGATTGCTGACACTTTTTTCTGACTTTTCTTTTCACACTATTATGAAATAAAAGATTTCTTTTCTTGTAACGTCAATCCAGTCTGCTCCCGAAAAACAACCCATTAGCATAAAAGGATTATGGGGGCTCATTTGTTGGTTGGTTGGTTAGTTAATGGGTTGGATTTTAGAATGGACTTTAATTTAAAACAGCTTCATCCTTAACCTAGGAGGCCTTTCCGGGCACCAGAAGCATCCCGAGATCCTTGCTTGAACACCAAGCTTTAGATGCTCCACTCAAGTCTTCCTCCAAACCACCATAGTCTCTAACTTAGAGTAATACAGAAGCTTCCTAACTGCTTTCTGCCCTTTCCACACTTACAGTCTATTAGCAGAGGAACAAAAGATGTTCTTTTTAAGCGTTAAGTCAAATGGTGTCATGACTCCCCAAAATCCTCAGGAGTCCCACTCTGGTGCAGCCACACTAGCCTTGCTGTCCCTGGAGCTTTTTGCCTTTGTAGATGCCGCTGCCTGGAGTTCCTGTCCCCTAGGGCTAGCTGACTTGTTCCCTCAGTCCCTTCAAGTTTTTGCTTACACGTCACCTTTCAGGATGGCCCACGTTAACCCCTACATTTCAAAGGTTTTCCTCTCTTCTTTGATTTGTAGAAATTATTATTTTCTAATACATCATTTTTTTGTTGTTTATTGTGCTTATTATCTTTCATTTCTAAACTGCAAACCCCTGGGCAGGGATTTTGTTTGCTTTCTTCACAGCTGTATTCCCAATAGCTAAAACTAGCTTGAAACATAGTAGGTGCTCAATAAGTATTTATTGAATGAATGAAATGGACAACAGTGCCCTCTAAGAGCAGATTTCTTCCTGAAGTTTCTATAGTAACACCCGTATTCAATCGGAGCCACTGTATAGGGTGATCAACATGGTTTTCATAGACCTGAATTACCTCTTTAGTAGAAACGGCTCTATGCACTGCACAGCCATAGAATGTAGAAAATGTTAGATATGGCCTCTGCTACTCTTGAATAATTTTTGAAGACCCATAGGCTATGTATCACAATCACATAAATAATTTTTATCCAAGAGCAAGTGTTAAATATAGCCCTGCATCCATATTTTTATTTGTGGTTAAAGGTGTCCAACTTTTTCAACACTAGTTTTATGGTGAAATATTTTCTGAAGTCAAAGAAGCTGATCTATTTATTACCTTTCTAAAATCAAAGAATAGTTACTGTGCATTTGTAATTGTATTTGATGCCTAAGAGTAGAGGAACCGCCACCATCCTATTTGATAGTAACTGCCTCAATCCGTTGAGTTCATACTGACATCTGGAGGTCGAGTTTGGTACTACATTTCACTTTTCTTAGCGCTACTCGTGCCTTCAACCCCTTTTTATAAAGAAGTAAAATATCTGAAACATTAAAGATATCAAAAAACAGTAAGAAAAAGTTTGTTTCACTTTTTGTATCTTCTACAAGATCTCTGCTGCTTGGAAAATTTGGGTATAACTCTGGGAAAAGAATAACAGTAACTGTGATGAACTGTTCTTGAGTACCAGCTAGATGTCCTGCTGCATACTAGGGGCTTTGCTTGCAGCAACTGATTTCATCTTCAGACCACCCTATGAAATAAGGACTATTATTATCCTTATTTTACAGTTGAGATGCAGCCTCAGAGTGGCTGGTAATTCCTCACGGTCACTTAGTCATGGTGGAGCAGAAGTTGAACCCAAATCTTTGTGACTTCAGCATCCAGCTGGGACTGTTGCAGAGGTTCTGCAAAAAGGAATGTGTTGTGGGGTCAAAAGAAATTTCTGTGAAGAATAAAGCACCCTGGATCATTCCCACAAGGAGCCAAGTTATATAATTTCCTAAGTCATAAGCATTCAAAATATGCCATAAAATGTTTCTTTGGAAGAGAATTGGTAGGAAGGGGCAGGAGTGTCTCAGAAACAGTATCATTTGCCAACTAAGTGTGAGGTCTATTTGTGAACTGTTTTCTTGGGTCAAATGAGTTGGGCCCTACCTGCCCTAACGGGAACCTGAGACACCATTTATTTGAGGCCCACATTTGTGAAGAGCCTCAAATGTAGATCTCCAAATGGGAGATACTGAACATTCTGCAAGATGATGAATTTCATGTACAATTTCATGCTTGTGTTTGATTAAATGATAGTCCAGCTCTGTCATGTGTTATGAATATGTAACTTTTGCAAATGTAATTATGTTCTAAAATAGCAAAATTATGTTGTACTGTATTTCTGCATTAAAAGTAGTAAGTGTAGACATGCTATACTTCAAGTATTATAACTCTTTGGCATTTAAAAAAATGTTAATAGGGCACCTGGGTGGCTCAGTTGGTTAAGCAACTGCCTTCGGCTCAGGTCATGATCCTGGAGTCCCAGGATCGAGTTCCGCATCAGGCTCCCTGCTCAGCAGGGAGTCTGCTTCTCCCTCTGACCCTCCCCCCTCTCATGTACTCTCTCTCTCTCTCTCTCTCATTCTCTCTCTCAAATAAATAAATAAAATCTTTAAAAAAAAATGTTAATAAACTAAGAGCCGCCAAAGACGGAAGGGGGCCGCATCACTATTGCCCTTCTAAATGTCCCAGCTGTGCAGTTCTATAATTCCACAACTGCACCTGGAACAGTTAGCCAGGAAAGTGGTAATCATTGCTTTAAGGCCCCTCTTCCCAAACTCAGCCTTCCCTTCTAGAAGTTTCTCTTAAGTATTGGCAGGGCTTTGCTGATAAGTCAAAAGCTAAAGGCATGGTTGAAGAAGTCTCTAAGAAATTAGAAGATACTTTGCTTTTGAAAGATGGCTGATTAACTAATGAACTTTACTCAGAGCATTTTGGCCAGTGTGGTTCTTGTACTTGGCTAAAGGGACTTAGCTGAGTTTAATGTCTCTGAATGATTTAATCCTTCCAATAATGAAGGTTTTTTTTTTAAAGAAAAGTTTTTTGTTATAGTAAGTTGGTAACAATTAATGAATATCTCAAAAGAAAGAAAGTTAATGAATTTTTCTATCAAAATTCATGGTAGGACTGGCAAATGTCAGTAGTCACAATGTTTTCTCTCCTCCTGTTCCTAGCCATATGCCCAGAGATCATAAATGAGGGGATTACTTCTTAAACTTCATCCCTCCATGTTTCCCTCTGTTACAAACTCATCAACTCAATATGTTGACGATAGCAGTCTGGCAAGAGCCAGTGTCTATCTACCAGCTTGGGAGAGAAAGGAAGATCTGTTAGGATTAAGACTGTTTCTCATTATTGCACTATATATGGTTTCTGTGAATCAATTAAAGACACTCATTTCACAACCCTTTATGCCTCCTATTCTGGGAAAATGCAATCTGCTAGTATTATTACTTACGTGAGAATCAAATGTATTAATTTGGGTAGTTGGAATAGAAAATATTCAAGCTAGAACTTCAGTTACCCTTGGCTCCTTACATTCCTTCATACATACCCACACAACCTCTGATATATGTATATAGTCTTTTTTGTTCTTCTTCATAAAAGCACTAAAATCATTCCAAGATCTCTATCCACAATGTAATAGGGTTGTAATTGTCTTCCTGCCTCCAGTATACAACCCTTCAAATGTTCCTTCCGTGCTAGTTAGCGTGATCTGGTTAAGGGTGGTGTTGCTTATGTTAAACAGACTGGAGTTTGAACCACAACCCTGTCATTTAATAGTTGGGTAACCTTGGGCAAGCTATTTACCCTCAATTTCCACATCAGTAAAATGAGGATAATAATTATATTTAGTTCATAAAGTGTATGAGTAGACTCCCATATATGACTAATAAAGCCTTCTGTAGAAGTTCATTGAAATGTTAAGGGTTTATAGACATAAATTGACCTTTTAAAAGGTAATTTTCTTATGGAAATTGTGATGATTAATTGCATATATCAACTTGACTGGAACACAGAGTACCCAGTTATCTAGTTAAATATTCTAGGTATGTCTGTGAGGATGTTTCTGCATGAGACTAACATTTGAATTGGTAGACAGAGTAAAGCAGATTGCTCTACCCAGTGTGGATGGATCTCATCCAATCTATTGGAGGTCTGAAAAGAACAAAAGGCAGGTTAAGGAAGCATTTGGTCTCTCTGACTGTTGTCTTTGTTTTTGTTTTTTTAAGTAGGCTCCACACCCAGCGTGGAGCCCAATGCAGGGCTTAAATTCACGACCCTGAGATCAACACCTGAGCTAAGATCAAGAGTTAGACGTTTAGCTGGCTAAGCTACCTAGGCATTCTTGACTGTTTTTGAACTGGGATATTGGCTCTCCAGATTCTCAGACTTTTGAACTCAGACTGCAACTACACCACTGGCTCTCCTGGGTCTCCAGACAGCAGACCATGGGACTTCTCAGCCTCCATAATCAAGTAAGCAAGCCAATTCCTTATAATAAATCTCCTTATATATGCAGTATATATATATATATACCCTCCCCCCCATATATAATATATTCTGTTTTTTCTGGAAAATCTTGACAAAATCCAAGCTAGATACTACACTAATTTGTGTAAAACATTTTGAATGTTCTTAAGGTACTGAGCAATTCCAAATGAAATAATGGGATGTGAGGGCGATCTGGCTGCGACATCTGTCACCCCATTGATCGCCAGGGTTGATTCGGCTGATCTGGCTGGCTAGGCGGGTGTCCCCTTCCTCCCTCACCGCTCCATGTGCGTCCCTCCCGTAGCTGCGCGCTCGGTCGAAGAGGACGACCTTCCCGGATAGAGGACCGTTCTTCGGTCAAGGGTATACGAGTAGCTGCGCTCCCCTGCTAGAACCTCCAAACAAGCTCTCAAGGTCCGAATGAAATAATGTTTCTAAGAATTATAATTTATTAGATCTTATCCAAAGAAAGACATGTGCAACATTAGTTTTTGGCTGTTTATTGAAAGAGGCAAAGAAGTTATGAAACCAATTGAAAGGGTCTGATTTTGCGTACTAAATAAGGAATCTGCCAGGGTATGAGGGTGATGTTCGCTAGAAAGTTCCAAACATCTTCGTTTGCAAATTTATTCAATTTGGTAGATATGATTTTTCAAAGTCAACACTTTGGAATTTATAATTTTGAAGTCCTAATTCATTTTATAAGAACTCAGAAGTGGTCTTTGGTGTTAGACTACAAAAAGAACAAAATAAAATATTTAGAATATATAGAAGTTCAAATCCCTTAAAATTGAGCACCATGCACTGAGATAACTTTATTGAGATTTCCAATACTGTTCAACAGCTCTGGTGTACTAGATGTCTTAGAAATCTACCTCTATGTATACACCTATCTTTTTATTACTAAGCTTTATTTTTCAAAATAGACTATTCCATTTACAAGAAGCATTGTTCATTTAAATACCTGGCTTTAAATTTCTCCCAGGAGTGTTATTATGTTCACCTGTAAACAACAGGATTAAACATTGCATTTCTGGCTGTGATTTTGGAAAGTTCTTATCAGGATGCCTTGTTCTGTCAGCATTACTTCTGTTGATGGTATATAATGAGCTCTTGATGGTATATATTGAGGCAGTGATACTGCTGGTTTGCATTTTCATTCCCTTGTAGTCTTTGCTTGCCTGTGAATATTACTGAGATTAAGTAAGCCTTCAGAAGATATTTCAGTATACTATTTTTTTCAGTATGCTATTTAAAACTTTCTAAATACTGTGCCATTTTAGTATGTTCTGGTTAGCAAATATCTATCCTGTTAGCTTTCATACTTGCTTATTGTTGAGGTTTTTTTTGCAAGTACTTCAAGCTCTTTTTTAATGGACCTTATTGTTGTGTCAATTTCAGTGAATTAATATCTTTACATTTAAATTGCTGGTGAATGGGTCTGAATGATGACATAAAGCTAGATTCATTTTAAATACAGATGAAATAGGTCATCTGATTTATGACTTCTGCAGTGAATCAATAAAAATGAATGTGTGAAACATATATATATATAATATATATATTCACACTGGAATTTAAAGTTCTATATGACTGATTAATCAAAAAGATTTCAAAAACTTTACAGGAGGTGAGAAATTTTCTATAACTGTTTAATTTAGTGAAATTAATATTCTGCAGCTAGTAACACAAATGAACTACTTACCATGAACTATAATGTATACAGGTATATATTCAAGATGGTTTGCACAGGGCACCTGGGTGGCTCAGTCAGTTAAGCATCTGCCTTTGGCTCGGGTCATGATCCCAGGGTCCTGGGATCGAGTCCCCCATCAAGCTCCCTGCTCAGCAGGGAGTCTGCTTCTCCCTCTGCCTCTGCCTCTGCCTCTCTCTCTCTTTAAAATCTTTAAAAAAAGATGGTTTGCACAAAAATATCATGCAATAAACATACAGCATTAAGGAACTGGATATCCACTGTATGGATATGCCACATAGAGTTTATTCATTCATTAGCTAATGGGTATTTGGGTTGTTTCCACATTTTGGCTATTATGAGCAATACTGCTATGAACATATGAACATTCAATATAATTTTTTGTGTGAAGAAATGTTTTCATTTCTTTTTGATATATACATAGGGGTAGAGCTTCTGGGTCATATGGTAACTCTTTTTAGCATTGTGAGAAATTGCCAAACTGTTTTTTTTTTTTTTTTTTTTTTTTTGTATTTTTTTTTTTATTCTTATGTTAATCCCCATACATTACATCATTAGTTTTAGATGAAGTGTTCCATGATTCATTGTTTGTGCATAACACCCAGTGCTCCATGCAGAACGTGCCCTCCTCAGTACCCACCACCAGGCTAACCCATCCTCCCACCCCCCTCCCCTCTAGAACCCTCAGTTTGTTTTTCAGAGTCCATCGTCTCTCATGGTTCGTCTACCCCTCCGATTTCCCCCGCTTCATTCTTCCCCTCCCGCTACCTTCTTCTTCTTCTTCTTTTTTTTTTTTTTTTTTCCTTAACATATATTGCGTTATTTGTTTCAGAGGTACAGATCTGAGATTCAACAGTCTTGCAAAATTCACAGCGCTTACCAGAGCACATACCCTCCCCGCCAAACTGTTTTAATAGTAGCTGCACCACTTTACTGTCCCACCAGCAAGATAAGAGGGTTCCAATTTCTCTACATCTTTGCCAACACTTATCATCTTATTATTATTATTACTCTAGCCGTACTAGTGTGTGTAATATGGTATCTTATTGTGGTTTTGATTTGCATTTCCCTAATGATTAATTTATGTTGAGCATCTTTTTATATGCTTATTAGTCATTTACGTATCTTCTTTAGAGAAATGTCTATTTGATTCCTTTGCTCCTTTTTAAATTAGATTATTTGTCTTTTTATTGTTGTAAGAATTTTTAACATATTCTGGATACTAGACCTTTATCAAATATGTTATTTAGTAATACTTTCTCCCATTGTGTGAATTGTCTTTTCACTTTCTTGATAGTATATTTTGACTCAAAAAAGATTTTAATTCTTGATGAAGTTCAATTTATCTATCTTTCTTTGGTTGCTTGTGCTTTAGACAGGACACCTAAAGCACAAGCAACCAAAGAAAAATAGAAGAAACTACTGTCTGATCAAAAGTCACAAAGACTCAGGGCGCCTGGGTGGCTCAGTTGGTTAAGCAACTGCCTTTGGCTCAGGTCATGATCCTGGAGTCCCGGGATCGAGTCCCACATCAGGCTCCCTGCTCGGCAGGGAGTCTGCTTTTCCCTCTGACCCTCCTCCCTCTCATGCTCTCTGTCTCTCATTCTCTCTCTCTCAAATAAATAAATAAAATCTTTTAAAAAAAAAGTCACAAAGACTCACTCAAATCTTTTCTCCTAAGAGTTTTAAGATTTTAGCTCTTACACTTAGAACTTTGATCCAGTTTGAATTAATTTTTGTATGGGATGTTAGCTTAGGTAGGGGTCCAAATTCATTTTTTGCGCATAGATATCCAGTTGACCCAACACCATTTGTTGAAAAGATTATCCTTTTTCCATTGAATGGTCTTAGCACTCTTGTCAAACATCAGTTGACCACCATAGGAGATAGATAGATAGATAGATAGATAGATAGATAGATAGATAGATATAGATATAGATAAAATACAAAGAGTGAAACCTAATGTAAATCATGGACTTTAGTTAATAATAAATATCAATATTGGTTCATCAGTTGTAACAATTGTACCACACTAATGCAAGATGTTAATAACAGGGGAAACTATGAAGTGATATAAGGGGGTATCTGGTAACTCTCTGTACTCTGCCCAGTTCTTCTGTAAACCTAAGACTGCTCTAAAACAATTAAGTTTATTATTTAAAAATCAATTGGCCATAGATGTCCGGTTGTATTTCTCTAATCCTATTCTGTTGATCTCTATATCTACCCTTATGTGAGTACCATGTTGCTTTTATTGCTGTAATGTTGTAATTTTTTAATCCAGGAAGTATGAGTCCTCAAACTGTCCTTTTTCAAAATTGTTTTTGCTATTCTGAATGTCCTGACTTTCTGTATGAATTTTAGGATTAGCTTGTTAATTTCTGCAGAAAGAAAAAAGCAATTGGAATTTTCATAGGAAATTATGGCTAATTGCAACATGAATTTTAATGGTCTATTTATATGTTTAAATCTTCCCTACTCTAATGCTCTATTGTGTGCTCCTTATAAACAGGAGCCAAGTTTTAGTCATGGTTAATTCCTCAGCCCACATCACTGAAGACTTTCACATGGTTAAAAAAGTCTCAAGAAATACTGATTGCTAGGGTAGTTGAGTGACTAGTTGATGGATAGAAAAAAAATCAACTAGTTCAAAGTTTCCCTCACCCCAGCTATTTTATATTAGATCAAATTGAATCCTGTTGGCCAAGTAGCTTATCCAAGTTAACACAGATAGATTGTGGTAGAACACACATCAATGTTCTGCTTCTTGCCTTTGTCCTTATTATGTAGAATACTGATTCTTTTATGTAAGTGTGAGGCATATGCATGTATACGAAGTGGGGTGATACACCTATGTTCTTTGGGCTTTTTTTTTTTTAAGATTTTATTTTATTTATTTATTTGACAGAGAGAGACACAGCGAGAGAGGGAACACAAGCAGGGGGGCAGTGGGAGAGGGAGAAGCAGGCTCCCTGCAGAGCAGGGAGCCCGATGTGGGGCTTGATCCCAGGACCCTGAGACCATGACCCTAGCTGAAGGCAGACGCTTAACGACTGAGCCACCCAGGCGCCCCTGGGCTAACTTTTTAAAAATATGTTAATAGTAAGAATAATGCTTAATATGATGATGTTAATTTGAAGCAGTGATGAGCCACAAAATATATAGCCTGGAGATTTGCTTTGTTGCTTTGAAGAATTTATAAACACAAAAAGGCTTTATAAAAATAATCCTTCTTACAAAATACTTTTTTGATATGTTACTGTTGAATTTTGGGTATGTATATAAATACTTAATGTCTGGGGGTCTTTATACAGTATATTTACATATCTCCTTATACAGTATATTTATTCTAAGGTGAAAGTGTACTTATCTATTGGAAAAGACACTAAGTACATGTTGCATGGGATTTATCTTTTATACTGGTATTTTCATTACACATGAATTTTGGATACCTGGGTGAGCAAGTGGTGACATGCTATAAAAGGATTTCCTCTGTTCCATTTTCCCATAATCAGTGTACTCTATGGCCTCAATAAAGGAGAAAGTTGAACAGAAAGGAATTATTTTAGATTCTTTCACGGACTTTCAGATGATTGGAGTTTGTAAAATAGTTTTGGCTTCTAACTCCTATAGATAAATGCTGTATTTCTGGTTATACTTTTACTTCAAATCTTGTTAATTCTGTGGCTATAAATGTTAATAGAATTCCGAGATTCAATTGACATACCTAATACATAGTCACCAAACCCAATGGTGCTTAAAGAGATAAATGCAAAATACAGTCCTTCCTTGTAAGTCCAGCCTTCTGTATGCATGAAAAGTAATGATGGTAGCAAGATGAAAATGACAAGTCCAGTTACCAAGAAAAAGATGAGTGTGTAAATTTTAATTTTTCTCTAAAAAAGAAGAAAAATAAGAAAGGAAAGAAGGAAGGAAGGAAGGAGGGGAGGGATTAGGAGGGGAGAAGGAGTGAGGGAGGAAAGGAAGGAAGGAAGGAAAGAAGGAAGGAAGGAGGAAGGAAGGAAAGAGAAAGGACGGGAGGAAGGAAGGAGATAGGGAGGGAGATAGGAAGGGAAGGAGGAAGAGAGATGTTAAAATCAACCCAACTTGGGCCCCTGGGTGGCTCAGTCATTAAGCGTCTGCCTTCGGCTCAGGTCATGATCGCAGGGTTCTGGGATCGAGCCCCGCATGGGCTCCCTGCTCAGCAGGAAGCCTGCTTCTCCCTCTCCCACTCCCCCTGCTTGTGTTCCCTCTCTCGCTGTGTCTCTCTGTCAAATGGATAAATAAAATCTTAAAAAAAAAAGAATAAAAAAATAAAAATAAAATAAAATCAACCCAAGTTTAGTCAGAGAGCTATTGACAACTAAACCACCATTTGCACCTTACAGATCCTTTCCTGACCAAGGGCTTGCTTGGTGTATCCTACTTCACTCTGATTCACAGACAGACTTCTTTTGCATCTAGGAGTATTTCCCAGCTCAGTAAACTGAATCATCTTCCTCCTTGTAAGTCTCTGTTACTGATCCTTTAAATCAGTTTTCTCTCTTCATGTATTTTAATGAACTTTACATTATTTTCATGTAAAACAATTCCTTCGTTCCTGCCCTCCCAAGGTCTCAGACTATAATGTTCTTTTGCCTTATGACTTGCTTACTCCCACCTCCAGCTCTGGGTCCCACTGGTGTGCAAAAAGGTAGGATGGACAATCACTATTTGGACATTAACTTTTTGAGGCTAATAAATTGATCATATTTTGTTAAGAGACATCCCACCACTTCAAATTACAAGAGAAAATAAATGAATTTTCCCATCTGAAAATTGGATATTCCATTTACAGTTCCATATCATATTAATTAATTAAATGCTTTTTATGATCTAATTCAAATTCATTCAATAAGCATTTATTGTTTTCTATTAATATCATGAGAGATATTCAAGAGACAAAGTAAAACAAAGAAAGTTTGTCCACACAGAGATTACAGTTTTGTGGGAGGAAAGGAGAAGAGACAGATAAGTAAACTAACATTAGAAATAACATGTTTTAAACTTTCATTTATAAAGCACTTCATATAGGACAGACACTGCTAAGGGCTATACATACTTTTTGATTTATTACTGTAAAGGGCCATCTTGTCAAATTGTCTTAGATTTTAGTGTTTATATAATATGCTTATTGCAATGCTGACATTGCATTGTAAGATTTTCAGTACTTTCTAAATTTGTTGGAATATGGAGCTGATGTAATACAATTCTTCTTTGTATTTTTTTCTCTGAAATTTGAAAACAAAGACTCATTATTCAACTTTAGAGATGTTCAACACTATATAACCAACCCATGGAAAATTAGGGCAGAATTAGAGGAAAGTGGAAGAATTGGATAGCTAACTTGTAGTATGTATTTTGGGACTGTTAAGGAGCTTTGGAAAGAAGAAGAGATTAATATTCAAAAATTTCATTTTCTAAGGTAACTACTGTTAATAGCTCCTTTTATTTAACTTTGTATGATAGTGGCAAACTCAGAGTATGCTATGTCACTGATAAAACGGTATTTGGATCGTGCTATTACCTGGTACTTGAGTGACTCCATCTGATGAGTTTTTTTTTTTTAAAGATTTTATTTATTTATTTGACAGAGAGAGACACAGCAAGAGAGGGAACATAAGCAGGTGGGAGTGGGAGAGGGAGAAGCAGGCTTCCCGCAGAGCAGGGAGCCTGGTGCGGGGCTCGATCCCAGGACCCTGAGATCATGACCTGAGCCGAAGACAGACGCTTAACAACTGAGCCACCCAGGCGGCCCCTGATGAGTTTCTTTAGACATATCTATAAGCATGTAAATAAGGTACAACCTTGGCCTTGCATAGGCTCTGGAAGGCAACATGCAAGAGATCTTGAGTTTCTGAAACAGCCAAATCTTTGATACCAGACATAATTACAAGTGTTGATAACATTCCTCCAGGGGGGGAAATGGGTAAAATCTTTGCAGATGCCATATGATCTCCTTCCTTGAAGGGGAAAGAAACTTCTCTGGTTGAACTATTTCACAGAGGATTTTTGGTTCCTAAGGAATGCTCAAAGCTCTTGCCTCTCTATTCACCCCCAAGAAAGAATTGTTGGTAAGAATGGGTCAAGTCCAAGAGCATTCACTGATCACTACTGTAGAGTAGGTGGCCAAATAATCTCCTAGGAGTTTCTTTCTCTGGACTCCACTTCCTTGGGACTAGGGAAGTAACAACTAGCTAACTAGCCACTCTTACTCATCGCTGCTCTGTCCTGAGAAGACCTGGGGCAGCTGGCTTAGAGCAAGCCTGTTTAGACATCAAGCTGACCGTTTAATGATCACTCTGAAGCCAGTAGGTATGAGTCCAGAGAAGAAGGGAAAGGAGCATCCTGACTCAGTTGTCTATTTTAACTGGATTAGTTCGGCTTACGGGGTCATTGCTAAGGTGCAGCCTGGGTCACAGGAACACCTGATGCAGACCCTCCTGGTAATAAGAGCAAGCAATGTCTGTCCTTATCCTCTCTACATACTCTTCCTCGGACACAGCACCAGGAATGGACCATCCACCCACATCATCTCTCTCTGTCCCACTTTGCCCCAACTTAACACAAATTTCCTACCAGTTTTCCCAACAGCTCTTCCAATGATATACTTTTGTAATCTATAGCCTTAAATAATTTCTTGCCCTTAGCAGTATCGAGGCAGGGATTCTGAGGCAAGAGAGCTCAGAACCTAGAATTAGAAGAACTGAATTCAAGATGATAACTTCCTATAGAAAATCTACACGTTAGGGTTACTGTACTTAGCTCATAAGGTGGTTCAGGAAATCAAAGAAAATTATGGTTATAAATATGTGCATGTAAACCTACATGCATACATTATATAATATTCCACAAGTGTTCTTTGAAATAATAGTTCTGTTTTCTGAAGAAGAAAAATAAAACCCTGTAGTTATTTTGGTCTGAATAACCTTTTCTTTTTTTTTTAAATTTTTTTTTTAAAGATTTTATTTATTTATTTGACAGAGAGACACAGCGAGAAAGGGAACACAAGCGAGGGGAGTGGGAGAGGGAGAAGCAGGCTTCCCGCTGAGCAGGGAGCCCGATGCGGGGCTCGATCCCAGGACCCTGAGACCATGACCTGAGCCGGAGGCAGATGCTTAACGACTGAGCCACCCAGGCGCCCCTGAATAACCTTTTCTTGATCTAGGAATTCCATAAAAAATAGGGCTAGGGCAAGCATACCAAATACCCATACACACACGCAAATAGTTAGAGGGATCCCCAAGAAAACATAGAAGACACAGAATATCTGAACCATAGGAGTTCGAGAGCAAGTGACCCATAACCTAATGGATAATAAAAGACAAGTTTATTATTTGTTCAATACTACTACTCCTTGGAACCTGCACTTTTTGATGTTTTGTTGTTGATGTTTTTTTGTGACATATAACTTTTAAAAGTATTATCCAGTCATTTTATATCCAGGAGTTTCTCCTAATGAAATGATCAGAAGAGTGCATGGAACACTACATCAAAATAAATAAACAAACAAACAAACAAAAAGAATATCACTAAAGCATTATTTGAGTGAATAATTGAAACTAACATAAGTATCTAACATTAGAAGGGATATGCTGAGGAAAATGGCTCAATAAAATACTTTGCAGTTTTTTTTTTTTTTTTTTTTTTTTTTTTTTTTTAAAGATTTTATTTATTTATTTGAGACAGAGAGAATGAGAGCACATGAGAGGGGGGAGGGTCAGAGGGAGAAGCAGGCTCTCTGCCGAGCAGGGAGCCTGATGTGGGACTCGATCCCAGGACTCCAGGATCATGACCTGAGCCGAAGGCAGTCGCTTAACCAACTGAGCCACCCAGGCGCCCTACTTTGCAGTTTTTAAGAATTACATTGTGGAAGTATATTCAATGATATGGGAAATTAATCATATATTGCTGGGCAAAAAAAAGACTTTTTTGTGGATTCTGCTATAACCATTTATAACATCTATTTATGGGATAACAAAAAGCAAAATGGAGAGATTTGCTCCTTTGCATATAGTCAACTTGAATAAGTCAGTCTTGCTACTGAATCTAATTTTAATCTCTACGTGTTAGTATTTGGTGCCTTATATATAGCACAAGATTTAACAAAATTTCATTTTTCCAAATTGTGGATTTGGAGTTGCTTTTGCGAAACACACAGACATACACACACAAAGAGTTGACAATTTTATCCCTTCTTTGCCCATGGCTCTTAAGTTCAATTTTTATTTTCAATGATATAAAAGAATATGAATGAAGTATCTCTCTCTCTCTCTCTCTCTCTCTCTCTCTCACACACACACACACACACACACACATACACAAAGGTGGGGGAAGAATGCCTTACCAAAGTTTTACAATTTTTCATGGAGTTCTTACAAAAGTTCCCTTGGTTGCCTGTAGTGATATTTTAAACAGCCTGGCAATGTTAAAGCCATTGCAACATGAGGAGTTCATGTCCATTTAAAGTCATGCCTGGGGGTGCCTGGGTGGCTCAGTCGTTGGGCGTCTGCCTTCGGCTCAGGTCATGATCCCGGGGTCCTGGGATCAAGCCCCACATCAGGCTCCCTGGCTTCTCCCTCTCCCACCCCCCACCCTGCTTGTGTTCCTGCTCTCGTTATCTCTCTCTCTGTCAAATAAATATTAATTAATTAATTAATTAAAAAAATGAAGTCATGCCTGAACTCATATAAATTCATAGTTTGCCTTAACTCACATTTGTTTAGAAGAATGTGTTTCAAGAATAAAGGCAAAGTAGGCTTATCGACTGTTTCCAGACTACAAAGTAAGGACTGCCTCTGTTCTTCAGGCAAGCTGGTACTTTGATTGATTCTGTCTCGTCAAGATAAAAATATAAGAACATCAAATGATAGAGAATGGTCAAATGGTTTCACCTCTCTTAACCACCCCCCTCACCGCCCACCCCCACCCCCCCACCCCCGTTACACAGAACCAGTGAATGCAGTTGAACTGCCTGAAGTTAAAATTATTCATCCACTGTGGCCCCAAGCTGGAACGGCTTAGGAATCAGATGACAAAACTCCTGCCCTCTGTTGCAAGCAGGCTGTGAAGGCACATACATGACTTGCGTCTTTCCACAATGTCAGCTTTATTCAGTCATTAGCAAGGTTAACGTAACTGTAAAGCAGGTTCAAGATTCCAAATTCAATGACATTTCACTACACATTTAACTTAGTTTCTTACCATCACACAAAGCAAAGTATAATACAAAGTCCTGACAAACAAAATACAACAAGGGGTAAAAAATTAACAAACCAAATGCAGAGTCAGTGCACGTGCATGGGAGAGATGAGGATTCAGTCCAGCCTGGGTCAGCTCTCTGAACATGCTGCTTATTATGTTCAAGCAGTGAAGGGTCTCTGTTATGTTCAGAGATCAGTCAGGCAGAGCCTTGGTTGGTGGTTGCCTTTCTGATGCAGTCAGACGTGGAAGGGTCAGCGTCTGGAGAGTCAGTTTGCTGCAAAAGAACTCGATTTTGAAAGCTGCTTAATCAGTCTTGGGCCTTTGCAGGTCTCTTCTGGTTCTGCTGGTTATCAGTTCTGGGAGTCATCAGCCTGTGCTGGTTCCAGCAATATCTAATCTTAGCAGCAATGCCCTTGGTTGCTTATGTTCCTGCTTGACATGAGTGACTCCGTCTTGCTCTCTACATCCACCAATCACCTGGACTTCTGTGAACACTCCAGGCGATACACCAAAGGAGGTGGTCATTCAGACCCCTGTTGTTATTATCCTCGGGGCAGAAACCATAGATCACGGTGACATCCAATCCCAACATATGGGCCCCTAAAAGTCCACGATTCTCTCAATTCTTTTATTGAAATATAATAAGCAAGTGAGAATGGTTTCTAAGCATATGATTTTGCTGGGAATTTGCAGGCATTGCATTCTCCATAACTATGAATATGCATCCTATTTTTAGTAAAGGAAATATATCTGAGCATGCCATACTGAGAATAACAGTCATCATTTATTAACCTTCTCTAGTCTCATGAGAAGGAAAATTCCACAGCAGTGCCAGAGGCCTCTGGCAGTCTAAACTGGTATTTCCCAGGAATCTCCTGAGGGTCTTTGGCAATGGCTCTCTTAAGTTATGTTTATTCTTTTTGTAAACCCTGGCAGTTGCTCTTAGTTGAAATTAAAATATCACAGAATTGTCTAAAATTTAGCAGAAACCTATGGTAACTTCTTTCTTTTAAAATCACAAAATTCTCTAGCCAATTCCAAATCCTTCTAGCTGAATTCCAAAGAAACTTGTAGACATCTTAGTTCTATCCGGAGTCCTGGAAAGTCTGACTGGTTCTTGCTTTGCTACTTATCTCACTCGTATGTTGGAAGACTAGATGGAAATGCCATTGCCAAGACCACCTCCGCTAAAGAGAAAAGGCACATCAAATTTGTTATGGAAGACACAAGTGATCTAAAATCACAAATAAAGGGGAAGCTGCATGTAGCGGTGAAATATCATCTTAAAAATAAAAGCGGGTTCTGAATTTGCAGGTTGAAGGGGTTATGACTTATGTAGACAAAGTTCCATGCTATAATAATTTAAATACTTGGCATTCTAAATAAAAAATAAAATGAAATTAAACTAAAAATAAAGCACCTTACTCACCTATTGTGCTTAATGTGGATGTCACAAATGAAAAAGAATTCTTAAAATTCCAACTCAAATAAAGAATTTCATTTAAGGGAATTATTCCATTTTTTACAGAAAAAAATCAGTGCCTACAAGTTAACACAGAACAGAAAGAAATAAGCATGAGCTTGATGAAATGTATGACCTTTCCCTTAAAGCAATATGAAAAGCAAAGCACCACTGTGGAATTTAGATTCCATCAGCAGATAATAAACATAAGTATTGTCTAATCTGTTAGGAGGTGATAAGAGGTAAGAGCACAATAAGGTGGGACAGGGAAAGCCTCATTGAGAAGATAAGATTTGGGCCAGGACTTCAAAGCAATGAAAAAGTTAGCCAAATATTTGAGAAAAGAACATTCCAAGCAGAGGAAACAACCAGATCAAAGGTAAGAGCCTGGGCTATTCTAGAGACCAAGCGTTGTGACTAGAGCAAAGTTGAGGGCAGAGTAATAGAAGAGTAAATAGAGAAGGATGACCAAATCATGTAAGATTAAAGAGGTTTACCTTTCAATCTGACAGAAATGGGGAGAGTCACTGAAAGTTTTGAGCAGGGATGACTTACCTACCAAAGGGATGCCAGAAGGATCACTTGGCTGCTGTTACTTTGAAAAGAATATGGAGAACCAAGTCAGAACCAGGTCTATTAGGAGAATATTGCAGAACTCCAGAAGCTCCAGAAGAGACCAAATGGTGGCTCAGTGAGACCAAGTGGGGGTGAGAAGCAGTGAGAATCTGATATGTTTCAGAGGCCCAGCCAGCAGGTTTTCCTGAGAGATTACAACTGAGAGGAAGAGCATAGTCAAGGATGACTACCAGACCTTTCACCTGAGCAGTCAAAAGAATGGAGTTGCCATCAACTGAGGTGAGGAAGGCAGTGGTGACTGGGGTGGGTGGCAAATTCTCCTTTTGAAAGGAAAAGAGTAGGTGCTCATTTTTGGAAATGATGAGCCTGAGCACTTTGTTAGACATCCAAGTGGAGATTTCAAATAGGCAAGTGGATTCACAGCCTGCAATTTGTGGGAAAGGCCTCAGCTGGAGATAAAAATTGGAGAGTTTTTGGCACATACATGGTATTTAAAGCCATGAGAGAGATGAACCACAAAAGAAATGAGAATAAATAGAAAAGAGAAAAGTTCTGAGGACTGTATCCAGGAGGTCTTCAATATTATTGAGAAGAATGGAGCCAGCAAATTCAACTCAGAAGAAAAAACAGATGAAACAGGAGGAAAATCAGGTTAGATGTGGTATCCTGGAAGCCATGTGAAGAAGGTATATCAAAAAGGAGAGAGGGATCACCAGTGGTAAATGCTGCTGATAGGTCATGTAAGATGAGGCCAGACTGTAAAGAAATTTTAACTATGGCCATGTTTTTGAGTGACTCTATAGGAGGGGCGTGTGTGGATTTCTGGTTGAAATGGTGAACACCATAATCACTTGTAAATAGTATACAATAAATTATGGCATAAAGATGACATTAGGGCTACATGTAATTTTAAGTAGTGCAGCGGGCTCTTTTTTCTTGCCTACTTTCCTAAAATTCCATTAAAATAACACTAAAAGCGTTCAAAACAAAATAATAAAACATAACACTGAAAAGCAAGAATCATAGTTAAATCTAAATTGTGAAGTATTTCCAAAAGACATAAAAGAAATGAAACTGATTACTAAAGAAACAGAGACAAAAAGCCCAAACTCAAAAGAAAAAATAGACACAATCTGCCATAGGGATGAATGCTGCTTTTCACATAAAATTCCCAGAGGTACTTCAAGTTCAGCATCCTTCATTAGACACGGGGCAGGTAGATACACATAGTAGGTATTAAAGGAAGGAAGGGAGGGAGAAAGGTAAGGGGAGGTTTTGTGCCCAGTGCTCTCCTTAAGACTTGCCTGACCAATAGCAAAACCAGGCAAAAATAACATAAAATGATTACACAACTCTGAATATCCTAAAAACCACTGAACTGTGAATTTTAAGTAAGTGAATTGTAGGAGTAGGTGAACAGTATCTCAATAAAGCTTTTATTTTTAAAGAGCACATAATGATTTATGTAATCACCACTAAAACCAAGATACAGAGCTATTCTGTCGACAAAACACAAAACTCTCCCTCATGCTCCCCCTTGATAGTCACACAGCTACTACCACCTTAACCTCTCTTAACCACTAATCTGTTTTCCATCTCTATAATACTGGTTTGATGCTTCTTTAAGAATTCCAGATATTAACTAAAATTTTCTATCTTTTCCTAGATTTTCTTGAACTATTAACCATACTTATTTTAAAGTCTTTAGGTGATAACTCTGTATCAAATCATTGGTGAGTCTCTAATGCTTGTGGTTCAATATGATTAAAAATATTTTTAATCATATTTCCTAATTTCTAATTGGCTGCCGGCCGTTGTATATGAAAATTTGTGGAGAGACTCTGGATGATGTTATCTTCCTTAAAAAAGAGGGTTTGGGGTTTATTTGGCAGGCAGATGGAATACCAGCCGATCACTTGAATCCTGTTGAGAGTTGATTTTATACTTTGTTAGAGCTTGCTGTATCTTCAGTTTTCTTTGTAGGATGTGGTGTTTCTGGGATCTCAACAGACAACTCGGGGTGTTTCCCAAATCCCCTCAAACTTGGTGAGCCTTGAACTCCAACTTGCATCTCCCCGGGAACAGGTGGCTGCTCAAGTCTTCACACAGCTCTTTGGAATCACAGACGCTGCTTTCATTTGTTTTTCTGAGGCCTTACTCTGCACATGCACGACTGAGGAGCTGGCCAACAGCATGAGAGGAATTCATAGTAGATGTGGTATTTGTGAGCTTTCTTACTTTGAGGATTCCTCCTCTCTGGGATTTTCTTCTCAAATTGCAAGCACTGTTAGAGCCCCACGTTCTGACTGGTCACTTCAGCCTCATAAGGCTACGGCTCTCTGCCAAGACTTACTGCCCTCACCAGTCAACTGGGAAGTAACTCACAGAGCAGAAGACAAGTAAATGTGGAACTTGTCTCATGCGCTTGCTTTAAATGGTCATTCCCCTTTTGGGTCCGACCTGCTTTGCCTATACTCCTGTGTTTTCACACAGTTATTTTTGCAATATTTGTTTTATTTTGCTTTGATAATTGTTGTCAATGGAAGAGTTGGTCCAGTACTAGTTATTCTTTCCTGACCCTCAGGATATCTTACAGAGTTCCTCTGCCCTTGATGTATCTGCTCTGTAACTTTTCCTCTTCCCTGTATCTGTCTTACCCCCTTTGCATTCTCTTACTGTTTTCTTTATGTCTCCTATCACTAGAAGGGCTTATCTCTTTTCCCTCTCTCTTCAGAGGACAGTAAACTAGTGCTATTATTTATGCAAGTTTAGGTAAAACACACAGGAAGGCATTCTATAAAATCTTTTATCTACAGCTGTCTTTCACACAACTGGCAAATTTATAACTCTCAAAACAAAACCTCTTTATCTCTTACCTGCAAAAAGATTTCAAGCTCTTCTGGAGTTATGTTGGCATAGTTACTCATGAAAGCTTCTCTGGCCTCCAAAAAGGAATTTTTCAACTCCTCCTGAATGTCTGTCTCCAAAGCTTGAAATATATTCGACCCCATCAAGCAGTAGCTCACAAAAGCAATCAGTTATATGTACCTATAGACTGGGAAGCAACAATCTCTGTTAGATAACTAGAGAAAAATGGAACAAGAGGCACAGGAAGCCAGATTGCTTGTCTCCTTCCCCAAAACAAAAGGCAAACAACAAGAAAGGTCTCTTCCCCATAAAGAAAAATGTGATCTTATACTTAAATAAATATATAGAAGTAAACAATCCCAAAATATTCACACAAAGCAAAATGAAATTTGAACTCCAGTTGTATCCTGACACAAAGTATCCTTGTCTGTGAAAATATAGGGGGAAAAATTTATTTCTGGGGCATGTTAGTCAAAGTAAGAGTAGAGAAGGGACTTTGTTCAAATACCACTGCTTAATCACTCATACGCTGGCAGTTAGAGGCAGATGAGTCCAAGATAGCTTATTCTTGAGCAATGTTTCTGTATGTTCAAAAATATGGATTATTAGTTAGTTTGCCAAATCCAGATGAATTTGGATGGATTTTCTACCCTGAGGTCTTTTTCTAATCCTCATTTCCTATTCTCCGTGCTGCTTAGCATGAAGGAATTAAAAGCTACTTATTGAGTAGAAAAAACAGCCATTATTCTTGATGAGACCTGACTCTAACATGGGACCTGACAATGCAGCCAAATGATTGTCCTGCATTTCTCCAAAGAAGACATACAAGTGGCCAACAGACATATGAAAAAATGCTCAACATCACTCAGCATCAGGGAAATACAAATCAAAACCACAATGAGATACCACCTCACACCAGTCAGAATGGCTAAAATTAACAACTCAGGAAACAACAGATGTTGGCGAGCATGCAGAGAAAGGGGAACCCTCTTACACTGTTGGTGGGAATGCAAGCTGGTGCAGCCACTCTGGAAAACAGTATGGAGGTTCCTCAAAAAGTTAAAAATAGAGCTTCCCTATGACCCAGGAATTGCACTACTAGGGATTTACCCCAAAGATACAAATGTAGTGATCCTAAGGGGTACCTGCACCCCAATGTTTATAGCAGCGATGTCCACAATAGCCAAACTATGGAAAGAGCTGAGATGTCCATGGACAACAGCAACAAATGATTGTCCTGATTCTCAGAGAAATTCTTTGGAGATAGCCTTGATTTTTTATACAGCTGTTTCAAACCTACCTCCTTACCAATCTCTTCCATCAGAAACTGAATCAGATAAAATAAAAAAAAAAGACTGAATCATATCTCAACACTACAAGCCCTTGGCATTGTGGAATAGCTTTGTCATTATTTGATTTACAAAGTAAAATTATATTTTGGAAGTGTCATGGAACAATTAGAAACATTTCCTCAGATAGATATATATTAAAGTCAATATAAGAGTTGGAGTACATACTTTGAAATAACAAATGAACCAATATAGAAATGATAGATATTCTTCAAAGGACCAGAAATTTAATCTCTCTATATACAGATATTTTAACTTCCGTTAAAATTATAAAAATAGTAACATTTTTTCCAGATTTTTGGTATGAGTACATTGTTTGCTAGTCTGTGTTCAAAGAATAGTATTAGACTTCAAGAAGAAAAGAGACCCAAGTAAAATGGGATTTATCAGATCCTACTTTATTTTTATTGTATTCTATGAATAAGGAAAAAAAGAAAAAATTCTAAGATTCACTGTAAGAGTAATAAAAAGGAATACACATCCAGTGATTTGTCAAGAAACATTATACTATTAGGAGAAAACAATCTCCAGGCAAGTCTTCGCCCAAAACTAGGCTGTAACTCACCAGGCTAAGCTTCCACTCAAATAAGAACATCTTTAAGCAGTCCTACCTTTAAGTGGATAGTTTTCCTTATCTTCATTTTTCGTGGTGTGCTTAGGCAATACTCCTTCAGCATATGAGTGGTAATGCAGAGCCCTTCTAAGTGATCTCATATCAACACCACAATGACTTCTGGAGCCTTGGGAATAGCTAGTTCTACAGATAGTCCCCCTCCCCTTGGTTACAATGGATTCATTACCCATGGCTGCTGTAACAAATTACCACAACCTTAAGGGCTTAGAACACAAATTTATGATTACACTTCTTGCGGTCATAAATTCAAAGTGGGTCTCACTGAGCGCAAGGCAAGGTGTCAGCAGGGCTATACTCTTTCTGGAGGCATTAGGGAGTTATCCATTTCCTTGTCTTCTCCAATTTATAGAGACTGTCTGCATTTCTTGGCTTGCGCCTCTTCCTTCATCTTCAAAGTCAGCAGTGTAGCATCTTCAAATTTCCCTGACTCCGACTCTTCTACCCCCCCTCTTTTATTTAAAAGGATCCTCATGAATATATCGTGCCCACCCTGATAATCCAGAGTAATCTCCCCATCTCAAGGTCAGTTTATTGGCAACCTAATTCCTCCCTTGCCAAATAAAATAACATACATATTAACCAAAATAATATAATTTACAATCTTGGCTCAAGTTAAGGGCTCAATAAAATGTAACTATTTTTAGTACTATGTAAATGACTAGCATAGGGACCAATGTATAGCAGATGGCCACTAAATTCATACCATAACTATGAAGAAATGCTAAGTGTTATTAGTCATGGAGTTAATTATGTTTGATATGGGTGCTGCATCACATTCATCTTAGTATTTCTCACAATTTTATAGCATATGTAGGTATGCATTATATATGTCTGCTATTCGGATCAGTCAGAATTCATTCGGCTAAAAATATAACCCCACCTCAAATTTTCTTAAACAAAAATAAGAAATTTATCAGCTCACATACCTGAAAAATGCAGGCATGGATGACCTCTGGAGCAGACATTATTGGTACTTGCCCAAGTACCTACCTCTCTCTCTGTAGTAAAAGTCTGAGGGTTTTTATCTGACTTTGGGAGCAAGACCAGCCATACAAAGGGCAAGGCAGAAGTGTCAAAGGGTTAATGTCCCTGAAAGCAGTCAGAAAACAAAGAACTGGGGAGCTAGTGAAAAACTTCTCCAGCTTCCTAGCCCCTCAAAGAGGATGACTCTGACACATGTCCAATACTGCCTCCCAAGATCCTCAGTGGGACTGAGCCCCAGTTGGCCACAATATTAATATGCTGAAAAAGGCATCCTTGATGGTCTTCTTTCACTTCTCAATCTCTTTTCCTCACCCCCTTACCAACATTTCTGAGTTCACCTCCCAAATAAATTACTTGCTCTCAACTTGAGAACATTGCTTCAACATTTGGACAGCAACTCTAACCCCCCCCAGATATTGCCCTTAGCTGGTGTCCTAATCAGGTCTCAATAAGGCATTCTACCACGTAAGGGTCAGAGTGATGAGGAATGAACTCAGAAGTTCTTGTAGAGTCAAAATTGGAGGAGTGCAGGGATTTAGGAAATCAACGAAAGATGGAATTAATTCTAATGGTTTCTTAGTTTTCTAATCTTCTAATTCTTTCTTAATTTTAGGGGAGATGGGCAAACAATTTAATCATAGTATCCTTCTTGAGACCAGTCTGTTAGGAATCTTGGAAGAGTCATATGAAGAATGTTGAAGAGGTGGGAGTGGAGATCTTCCCCAAGAAGTGGACAGGCAGTTTATCTTCCTGGAAGCATGTCACATTCTGTAGCCAGGGCCATCACATACAGCCTGAAGGTTGTGCATGACCCAACTCCAGGGGCACCATTTACAGAGACTAGCATGAATGGCAGCCCTGGAGTTGTTCTGTGCCACATCTGCATCTGTATAGAGTCCCTTTCTGTAGCCATAGCTCCAGTCCTGATAAGAGTTAAAGCTTAGGAAGGGGTGGTCTCACCAGGTGCATTGTTTTTGTTTTGTTTTGTTTTGTTTTTTTCAAAGCCAAGGACTTCTACTTCATTTTTCTTTCTTTCTTCCAAGCTTTTATTTGAACTCAAGTTAGTTAACATATAGTGTAGTATTGGTTTCAGGGGTAGAATTTAGTGATTCATCATTACATGTAACACCCAGTGCTCATCCCAACAAGTGCCCTCCTTAATGCCTGTCACCCATATACCCATCCCCCCACATACCTCCCCTCCAGCAACCCTCAGTTTGTTCTCTATCAGTTTGTTCTCTAGTCTCTCATGGTTTGCCTCCCTCTCTATTTTTATCTTATTTTTCCTTCCCTTCCCCTATGTTCATCTGTTTTGTTTCTTAAATTCCACATATGAGTGAAACCATATGGTATTTGTATCTCTGACTTATTTCACTTAGCATAATACACTCTAGTTCCATCCAATTGTTGCAAATGGCAAAATTTCATTCTTTTCGATGCCTAAGTAATATTCCATTGTGTGTGTGTGTATCTATATCTGTATGTGTGTATGTATGTGTGTGTGTATATATATATATATGTATATGTATACACACCACATCTTCTTTATCCATTCATTAGTCAATGGACACTTGGGCTCTTTCCATAGTTTGGCTATTGTTGGTAATGCTGCTATAAACATGGGGGTGTGTGTACCCCTTTGAGTCTGTACTTTTGTATTCTTTGGGTAAATACCTAGTAATGCAATTGCTGGGTTATAGAGTAGTTCTGTTTTTAACTTTCTGAGGAACCTCCATATGGTTTTCCAGAGTGGCTGCACCAGTTTTCATTCCTACCAACAGTGCAAAAGGGTTCCCCTTTTTCTGCATCCTCACCAACACTGTTGTTTCCTGGGTTGTTAATTTTAGTCATTCTGACAGGTGTGAGATGGTATCTCATTCTGGTTTTGATTTGTATTTCCTTGATGATGAGTGATGTTGAGCATCTCTTCATGTGTTTGTTAGCCATCTGGATGTCTTCTTCTGCCTATTTCTTAACTGGATTATTTGTTTTCTGAGTGTTGAGTTTGATAAGTTCTTTATGGATTTTGGATACTAACCTTTTATCAAGTATGTCATTTGCAAATATCTTCTCCCATTCCATAGGCTGCCTTTTAGTTTTGTTGATTGTTTCCTTCACTGTGCAGAAGGCTTTTATCTTGATGAAGTCCCGATTGTTCATTTTTGCTTTTGTTACCCTTGTCCCAGCGACGTGTCTAGTAAGAAGTTGCTGAGACCAAGATCAAAGAGGTTACTGCCTGTGTTCTCCTCTAGGATTTTGATGGTTTCCTGTCTCACATTTAGATCTTTCATCCATTTTATTATTTTTTTAAAGATTTTATTTATTTATTTATTTGAGAGCGAGCGGGAGAGAAACAGCATGAGAGGGGAGAGGGTTAGAGGGAGAAGCAGGCTCCCTGCTGAGCCGGGAGCCCGATGTGGGACTCGATCCCAGGACTCCGGGATCATAACCTGAGCCGAAGGCAGTCGCTTAACCAACTGAGCCACCCAGGCACCCTAGATCTTTCATCCATTTTAAATTTATTTTTGTGTATAGTGTAAGAAAGTGGTGCAATTTCATTCTTCTGCATGTGGCTTTCTAGTTTTCCCAGCACCCTTTGTTGAAGAGACTGTCTTTTTTCCTTTGGATATTCTTTCCTGCTTTGTCAAAGATTAGTTGGCCATAGAGTTGAGGTCCATTTCTGGGTTCTCTATCCTGTTCCATTGATCTATGAGTCTGTTTTTGTGCCAGTACCATACTGTCTTGATGATTACAGCTTTGTAATACCACTTCAAGTCCAGAACTGTGATGCTTCCCACTTTGCTTTTTTCTTTCTTTCTTTCTTTCTTTCTTTCTTTCTTTCTTTCTTTCTTTCTTTCTTTCTTTCTTTCTTTCTTTCTT